>NW_019946956.1:0-10279 GCF_002910315.2 Salvelinus sp. IW2-2015 | reverse complement strand
CTCTGTAGATCAGTGATTATCACTCTGTAGACAGTGATTATCACCTCTGGTAGCAGTTTATCAGTCTGGTAGGCCAGTGTTTATCACTCTGGTAGCATAGTTATCACTCTGGTAGACAGTGTTTATCACTCTGGTAGGCAGATTATCACCTCGGTAGACAGTGATTATTATCTGGAGACAGTGATTATCTGCACTCTGGAGACATGGGTTATGCAACCTCTGGTAGACAGTGTTAAATATCACCTTGGTAGACAGTGTAATGACTCTGTAAAGATCATGATTATCACTTCTTGTAGACATGATAACATCCACTGCTAAGGCATCACTCCTGGTCCGCAGGCTTCATTATCACCTCTGTGTAGGCCAGTGTTTATCACTCTGGTAGATTGGTAGACAGTGATAATTCACTCTGCGTAGGACAGTGATTATCACTCTGTAGACAGTGATTATCACTCTGAGCCAGTGTTTACACTCTGCGGGACAGTGTTAATCCACTCTGGTAGGCAGTGTTTTTACTCTGGTAGGCAGTGATATCAACTCTGATAGCTAGATTTTAACCACTCTGGTAGATCTGTTAGACAGTTTTACCACTCTGGAGACATAGTTACCATCTACATGGTGGACAGTGATTAGCAAGCTCTGGGGTAGCCCAACAGTGTTAAACCACTCTCTGCATTAGACCATGGATTATTCACTCTGATAGACAGTTTTTATCAGCTCTGCTAGACATGAATTAATCACTCTCTCTGTAGACAGTGTGTATCACTCTGGGACATCTTATCACTGGTAGCAAAGTGTTTATTACTCTGGTAGCAAGTGGGATTATTCACTCTGTAGACAGTGTTACCACGTTCTGTGTACAAATGTTTATCTGTTTCATCACTCTGGTAGACAGTGTTTATTAACTCTGGTAAGCAGGTTATCACATCTGGTAGACAGTGAATATCACATCTGTAGGACATGATTTCACTCTTACATACACTCTGGTAGACAAAGTGTTTACCACTCTGGTAGAGTTATCCACTCTGGTGCAGTGATTAATCACTCTGTAGGCACTGTCTTGACAGTGATTACTCGATGGATAGCTGGTGGCAGTGATTATCACTCTGTAGACATGATTATCACTCGACTGTTATGACTCTGTAGACAGTGTTATCACATCTGTAGACAGTGTGTACCACTCTGGTAGACATGATTATCATCTCTGGTACAGTACACTACTGCGGAAAGTATAATCACCGTATAGATCAGGTCTGATCATCACTTCTGGTGCGACAGTGATTATCACTCTAGCACACGCGATGTATTATCCACTCTGGTGCAGTATTGGAGGCAGTGTTTATCACTCTCGTTTAGCAGGGTATATTTCCAGCTGCTTACACTGTAGACAGTGTTATCACTCTGGTACAGCATGTACACTCTGTTAACAGATTATACCGTCTAACAGTGATCACGTCTGTAGACAAGGGTTTATTTATCTGTTAGTACTGTGATTATCACTCTGGTAGACAGTGTTTATCACTCTGTAGACAGTGTTATATCCTCTGGTCCAGGACTCGGTGAGATATATCGACCTGATAGTCATTGGCACGTGATATGCATTTAATCACTCTGGGTGCACAGTGTTCACTCTGTAGACATGTATTATCATCTAACGGTATTACTGGTAGAGCAGTGATTCATCACTCTGGTAGACGTGCAGTTTCTTTAACCAGCTCTGGGCTTAGCATCTGATAGCAAATCGGACATTCTGATATTACACTGAGATACACTTTAGGTATCACTCTGGCGTGACAGATTATACTATGTAGATCACCTCTGTGACACGATTTACACTCTGGTAGGACAGTGATTTATACGCTGGTAGCAGTGATTATCACTCTGTAGCATGTTATCACTCATGAACAGTTTTCCTAATCACCTCTCTAGAATAGGATCACTCTATAGCGTCCTGGACAGTGTTATTATCTAGCAGTGTCTTATCACTCTATAGGCAGTGTGTTAGTCCACTACTGGTAAGACTGGATTCATGATCTTAGAAAATTATCAACTCTGGTAGACCATTGTATACACTCTGCCGTGTTTCAGCTGTGCAGTTTTATCACTCTGGTGCAGGAGTTACTCTGGAGCGAGTGTTTATCACTCTGGTAGCATGTTATCACGGTAGACTGTTATTACTCTGTAGACATGATTATACTCTGGTGACAAGTTTATATCTTAGACGTTATCACTAGAACAGTGTTACTTTAACAGTGATACTTGAAGTTGTTACTCTGTAGCATACGGCGGCATCATTTATCTGGTAGAAAGTATTCAACTCTGGTTTAGACATGTTACCATTTAAATGGACAGTGATTATCATCCACTCTGCGAGACAGTGTTATCCAACTCTGGTAGGCCAGTATCATTTCTGATTTATCACTCTGATGAGTGTTACTACGTACGTGTATTCACTCTAACAGTACACTCTGATCTGTAGACAGTGCTGCATGAACCAGTTTCACTCTGTGGACAGAGTGTTTTATCCATCTGGTAGACATGTTATACTGCAACTTCTGGTAGGCAGCTTGATTATCCAACTCTGGTAGACATGTTATACACTCTGGGGACGAGTCGTTTAATTCACTCTGAGACAGGTGTTTCAATCTTAGTCGGTAGACCTGTAGTCCAGTTATCACTCTGGTGACCATTTATCACTCTTGAGACAGAGTTCCTATCACTGTGGTAGACATAGTTTGATCTCACTCTGGTAGACAGTGTTTTATCATCTACTGTTTACACTCGTCACACTGTGTACACCAGGTGACATTTATCACTCTGTAACAGTCTTTATCACTCTTTGGCATTATACACACTTGTAGCCTAGCTCAGATGATCACAGCATGATTATGCATACTGCGGTGAACAGTATCAACTGATAGTTATCCCGAGCGTCTATGGTAACTAACTTCTGAGACTCAATGTGGGTTAGCATTGATTAGACCTGTTTCTATCACTCTGTAGACATTGATTATCACTCTGGTAGACAGTGAATTCATCACTCTGTAACTAGATACATCTGTAGCATCCTCATAGACAGTTGATATCACCTCTGACTAGGCACCACTCTGGCGCAGTGATTATCACTTTCTGATAGCATCACGTTCTGGTCGGCAGTGATTATCACTTCTGGTAACAGTTGATTATTACTTCTGGTAGGCAGTGTCTACCACTCTATGTAACATGTTTACTCACTCTGTGTTAGACAAGTAGATTCTTACACTCTGGTATAGCATCATCTCTGCTTTAACATGATTATCACTCTGATAGGCATCACTCTCGTCGCAGTGATTATCACTCTGTAAGACAGTGATTAGTTACTCTGTAGGCCAGTGTTTATCACTCTGGAGACATGTTATCACTCTGGTAAATGAATTTACTCTCGTAGACATTGATTATCACTCTGTAGACAGTGATTACAACTTCTGTAAGGCAGTGTTATCTACTCTGGTAAGCAGTGTTTATCCCTCTGTAGCAGTGATCTAATCACTCTGTAGACGTGTTTATCACTCTGTAGGCAGTGTTTATCACTCCGTGTAGCAGTGATTATCACTCTGCGTAGACAGTGATTATTACTCTGGAGACATGATTATCCACTGTAGACAGTGTTTATCACTCTGGTAGACAATTGTTATCACCCTGAGACAGGTTTATTACTCTGTAAAAGACAGTGATTATCGACTCTGTAACGTGATTATCACTCAGTAGCCATTCACTCTGGTCGCAGTCATTATCACTTGGTAGCAGGTTTATCACTCTTAGATTGTAGCTGTACACTCTGGTAGACAGTGATATATCTGAACTGTGATCACTCTGTAGACAAGGTTAGATACTCTGTGCAGATCACTCTGGTAGACAGTGTTTATCACTCGGACAGTTGTTATCACTGGTAGACAGTGTTTATCACTCTGGTAGACAGTGATTATCACTCTGGTACCAGATTATCACCGGTAGCAGTGTTAACCACTGGTTAGCAAGTTAACCACTCTGGTAGACCCAGTTGATTATCCTCTGGTAACATGTATCACTCTTAGACAGTGATTATCACTCTGGTAGACAGGTTATACTCTGGTGACAGTGATTATCACTCTGTAACATTCACTCGAGACAGTGTTATCACTCTGGTAGACAGTGATTACACTCTGTAGACATGATTATCACTCTGTAAGACAGTGATTATCACTCTGGTAGACAGGTGATCACTCTTAGGACAGTGTTTATCACTCTGTAGCCAGTGTTTATCACTCTGGTAGACAGTGTTTATCACTCTGTAGACAGTAGTTACACCTGTAGACGTGATTATCACTCTGGTAGGCATGATTATCACTCTGGTAGACAGTATTATCACTCTGTAGACAGTGTTTATCACTCTGGTAGACAGTGATTATCACTCTGGTAGACAGGTTTACCACTCTGGTAGACAGGTTTATCACTCTGTAGACAGTATTATTCACTCTCTGGAGACAGTGAATTATCACTCTGGTAGAATCGGTAGACAGTTTTATCACTCTGACTGAGTCGTTGCGGAGCATGTGGGAGGGTGTGGTTATGAATCAGAATGAAACCGGACTAAACTCTCTTACAGGGTTTGTAAAAAAATAGTTTCCCCCCCCCACATCTTCAGGAGGAGCCACTGCGTTGGATGGGCCGCGATGCGTCCAAGTGGAAAGGAAGCCATAAAGAGGGGACATGTGTCACCGCAGAGCCCCAGGGACATGACCCTGAGTTTGACAGCCAAACCCCACAAATGCGGAGGAGGAGAAGGCAGATAGTGAGACCAGAGGAGGCTGGTTACAACACAGCCGAGACGACTGGGGAAACAGCCTAGACAGAGAGGCGGAGACAACACAGCCTGAGACAGAGCGGGACAGCCTGACAGGAGCTGGACAACACAGCCTGGAGAGAGAGAGCTGGGACAATGTAAATTCCCACTGTGTCACACACAGACAATTCTGAGCTTTATGATGCTAATACGTCCTGAAAGACTGTACTGTACACAGTTAGAAGAAACCCCCGCGAGACAAATCAGACTGAACATACGTACACAGCAGGAAAAACCCCCTGGAGACAATAGACTGAACATACTGTACACAGTTGAGAAAACCCCCTGGAGACAAGGACTAATACATACATACACAGCTAGAAAACCCCCTGGAGGACAAATAGACTGAAACATACTGTACACAGCTAGAAAAACCCCTGGAGACAAAATAGACTGGAACATACGGTACCACAGCTAGGAAAAACCCCCTGAGACAAATTGACTAACATACTGTACACACTGAAGTTGATGGTTACATACAACACATGACATAAGTCTTTCAAGTTAGTAATTCACTGTGATCACTTGAATTTGATCATGCATGATGTGCTGGTCTGTCATGTGCAATTGAGGGCGTGTCTGCATGATGTGTGTGTCTGCATGATGTTGTGTGGCCGCTGCCATTGATGTGTGGTGTGTGTGGGCGTGTGTGTAGTCGTCTGTGTGTGGGCGCTGATGAGTGTGCTGTGTGTGCATGTATGTGTGTGGTGGTGGTGTGGTGTTGTGTATGTATGCGAGTGTCTGTGGCATGATGTGTGTGGGGTGGTGTTTGCTGCCAGGATGGTGTGTTGTGTGCTAAATGATTATGTGTTGTCATGCATGTGATGTTGGCTGGACGTAATGATGTGTGGGTGGCATATAAGTATTGGAAGTGTGGTGTGTGTGGCTATGCATTGAGTGTCCTTTGCGAAGTATGATGCCCGTTGATGTGTGTGCATGATGTAGTTGCGGTAGTGTCACAGGTGTGTTTGTGGTAACGTCTCGAGAAGGAGCACGGTGTGTGTGTGTGTGTGTGTGTGTGTGTGGTGTGTGTGTGTGTGTGTGTGTGTGTGGTGTGTGTGTGGGTGTGCATGAATATGTGTGTGTAGCATGATGTGTGTTTGCTGCGAGCGATGGTGTGGTGTGAGAGAGCGCCAAGTGATGTTCAGATGGAACTGGTCAGGGAACAGCCGCGGGAGCAATGTCCTAGCTCTCGAGGTAGTGTCATTTTTGGTGACGGAGAACCTACAAGGCCATGAAAGGCGGGGCCTGAGGTAGTTGAGCAGGACCGATCACTTGGCCATAGGGATGACAACCACTGAATACTGAATAGTAAGGTTAAGCCTCACGACTCTCAGAATTGGCTGTTCGCCTTCGGTCGTTCCATCGCTCTCTAGCCTGTACCTATTCTCACATCTCATCTGAAGTCAGGTGATATGAATGTGTGTGTGTGTGTGTAGTGTGTGTGTGTATGTGTGGTAGTGTGAGTGTGTGGTGAGTGTCGTGTGTGTGTGTTGGTGGGTTGTGTGTGTGGTGTGTGGCTGTGGTGTGTGGGTGTGTGTGTGTAGTGCTGTAGTGGGGTGGCGTGGAGGGGTGTGTGAGTGTGTTTTTCAACAGAATCGGTGGAATGAATACACCCCTGATCACGCGTAAACACAGTTCACTTTCATAGCAGCCACGTTGTATTCCTTCTATGCGCTCTCCTCCTCTCACATTGTCCTTTTGCTTGTGGACTTCAAACCGTGCTGTTGAGGAAACTGTAGACCATCTTCGCAAAATAGTGTGTTTTAATCAATTGTTTGGTGACGTGATTATATTTAGTATAGTTTTATCTAAAAAGGATAACTTTTTAAATGTTTTACAATTAAAAATGTTATGAAATTCACTGAGGAGGATGGTCCTACCCTTCCTCAGTGAATTTCATAACATTTTTAATTGTAAAACAATCTCTGAGGAGCCTCCACTGATGTAGATGAGTACCTGTTACACACCTGTGGCTGAGCACACACACACACACCTGTCCGAACACGCCCACTGTGTCCCCAGGCAGGTAGCTGAGAGCTACGCTACAGTCTGCAGATGCTGAGAGGAGGAGGAGCCTGTCACCATGGAGACATGTCTCCAGGTGAGTTACACAGTCCATGTGTGGGCGGAGACTACCCAGCAATTCTGGAGCCTCATTGGTCACTCCGTCGCTGGGCAGGACGCAGTATTCCTAATGGACAGGCAGACAAACAAACACACAGAACACCACAACATATAATCACAGACCATTAAAGCAGCTAAAAAAGGAAACATCTGGGCCTAGTCTCTCACTCTCTCCCTCTCCCTCTCCCTCTCCCTCTTCGTTCCTCTCCTCTTCGCGCTCCCCCGCGCCTCTACCCCTGTTCCTCTCCCGCTGCCCACCTGGGGTATGCCCTCCCAAGGGCTGTCCCTCTCAGGTTGCCCAGTCGGCATGTCAGGCTAACGTTGAGTCAGGTATCGGACCGAACACGAGGCGACATCGTCCTATGGATGATGGACCCTCATGTTTCTATGAGCTGGTGGATACACCAAGCATACCGAGACCGCGATACCGGACCCCGTAGTTCGCAACCGAAGCCGAGGACACAGACCGAGAACCGTGGGCCAACATGAGAACCAAGGTCGCGCTCCACGCTACAGACCAAGGAACACGGCCAATTCCACAGGTGAAACTAGATAATGTATAAGCATAGAACGCAGGTTATACCCTTTCACAGGAGTTTACATAGAAGTACCAAATCGCTCACACAAACGCTGGAACACCTTAACGTCCTGGGCAAGGAAGAAAGTCTTGGTAGACGCGCAATCCCCTGAGCTGGCTTGCTTCGTCTCGATGTTCTCTCCTACCCCTGCCGTTCGCCCATTACAGCCACTGAAAGATATGGGGTCATTTGAGAAAGGACGTTTGGTGTGTTTTCGAAAGTGTTGTGTAGAGTGTGGGGGTTTAAGTAGCAGTAGTGTGTCAATGGTGAGTTAGTTGTACAGGTGTGTGCTCCGTGCCGTGTGTCTTGACGCCGTCTGAGGCCTTTGCTGCGTTCTCTCTCAGGATCTGGATCGGAAGCTTTCTCAGGGCGCGTTCTCCTGTGCTGTTGTTTCCACACACGTCAGCTCCACGTCATAACTTCTCGTACGCCGATCAGAAAACAACGGCAAACGCATTCCAAACTTCCTAGGATAAAGAACATTACGAGATGACTCAAATTTTTGACTTTTTTCGTTAGCTGCTTTTCCCAGAATTTTTAGGAATCTCTGTCTGTCTGGAGGGTGCTCTCTTCCCTCCGTGGCTGCCATCGTCATCGATTAAAATCAAGATTAAATCAAAAAGGGTTTATTGTCACCTGTCCGTGGCCGCCGACATTCACAGACAGTGTAACCCTTACAGTGAAGAGGCTTAAGCATTCACTTAGCCGTCTCCTAAACGCTATAGCGAGTGATAATCTGAGAGTAAAAAACATATGGTCATTCTCATTCTACCCTCGCTCATCTCATGCTTTAGTTTAACGGCTCAGTCACCAACATACTTAAAATATATCGCGGTTCTGCCTGGGCCCATTCCGCCAATCACTGATCCCTTCAGTTACAACGGCATTTGACTATCTCGGGTCCAACTACATGTCGTCTCCGCGTCTTGTGTCAGGCGCCCGAGGGTTCAGTGCACGGAGCTGGATCTGAAGTGCATCATTAATACAACATTCCTCCTCTGTGTGAAGGGGAGGGTTCCCAGAGGAGCCTTGAATCTGAGGTACAGGCATTAATACTAAACATCGTTCCTCGTGTGTGGAGGAGAGGGTTTTAGGGGAGCTGATCAGCAGGAGGAGGAGTGAGCATTAGGGGAGGGAGAGAGGAGAAGGAGGAGGAAGGAGGAGGAGAGAGGGAGAGATAAAGAGAGGGAGGTAGAAAAGAGGAGGCGAAGAGGAGGAGGAGGAGAAGAGCGAGGAGTGAGAGAAGGAGTGCGAGGAGGAGTAGGAGAGAGGAGGAGAAGAGAAGGGAGAGAGTATGAGGGAAGACGAGGGAGAGATAAGGAGGAGGAGAGAGGAGGAGGAGGAGGGCGAGAGAGATGGAGGAGGAAGACAGAAAGAGGAGGAGAGGAGAGGAGGGAAGATGAGGAAGAGGAGGGAAAGAGAGATAGAGGACGGAGGCGAGGAAGAGGAGGGAAGCGAGGAAGAGGAGGAGTAAGAGGAGGAGTGAGGAGGAGGAGGAAAGAGGGAGAGAGCGAGGAAGAGGAGGGATAGAGAAAGGAGGTAGGAAGAGGAGGCGAGGAAGATAAGGAGGAGGGGAGACGAGAAGGAGGAAGAGGAGGGATGAGATAAAGAAGTCTGAAGCCTGGAGACGTACCGAGGAAGTCCGTGTCAGACAGGAAGCGTGACGAGATCCCCACCTCCCACAGCGATGTGTCATGAGGAGGTATGATAATGTGCTAAGGTGCGAAGGGCCAAGAGGGATACCCGGCCGAAGATATGACGGCTTCAAGGCCGTCAGGGAGAGAGGAGGAACTATGTTCGACGCGATAGCACGTCGAAGCGCGTACGCACGCAGATCGTCAGAAAGGAAGAGTAAAGAGTGTCTTGGAGACAGCTTCCGATCATCGTAATCCGTGTGTCATCAAATCGTGTCGGCGCTCTCGTTGAGGTGAGCCTAATGTGCATTATTATGCTTCCGGCACCTCATGTCCTCCTCGTGTGTCAGCTATATTCACTGTTATTGCACGTCACTCTCCGTCTTCCCTCTCCTCGTGGTCACTCTCCTCCCTTCTCTCTCGTGTCGCTCTCGTCCTTCCTTCTTCTCTGGGTCGCTGCTCTCTCCTTCCGGCCCTCTCACCTCTAATCTTAATCATCGGTACACAATGGGAAAACCATAGTTCTTTTAAATGGTCTGTTGGCGGAGAGCATTACGTGGGGCATACTAGCCCTATCAATTAAAACAGATGCTGAAAGTCAAGTTCAATAAAAATTAACAGTAAACATTAACACTTCCTACGAAGTAAGTTCTCGCAAAATATAATACTCAGACATTTTTCCACCACCCCGAACTGAATATAAGATTACTTAATCTTCCGATTCGCAAATAGTAAAACATTATACTGAGCATATTAAAAATTGGTTGTCATTTCCTTTACAATGGTGTTCTTGTTCTCTTTCTACGTGGTTTGCCCTTTTCTGTGGGCAACCGAGGTCCAGTTCAGACTTATCCCTTTTCACGTGATGTCCGTGCCACACTTGTGGTGTATTTCCACTCATACCCTCAGTAGATATGGAAGTTTGAATTAATTTGAAAAATTGGATTCTTCGCTTTGTCAAAAAAATCTGGTTTTGTGGATACCTGGTGTAATCTGAAGGGAAAATATTTGGTCCTGTAATAATGGTCGATACATTTGGCAGAGGAGGTTAGGAGGTAAGTGCATGCTCAGTCTTCTCA
>NW_019946955.1:22395-26231 GCF_002910315.2 Salvelinus sp. IW2-2015 | reverse complement strand
TATCTGTAGAAGAGGAAGTGACATATCTATGACGTTCTGCTTCCTGTTAACCAAGTTCTTCCAGGGAAGATAGTTTTCCATTTTAAAGAGCAGAATAAACCTGGAGGTCTATGACAGATACACGACCGTTCAACGGTTTGGAGTCACTTAGAAATGGCCTTTGAAAGAAAAGCACTTTTTCCCCCTCCATTGAAATAACATCAAATTGATCAGAAATACAGTGTCGATATTGTTAATGTTGTAAAGGACTATTTTAGCTGGAAACGGTTGATTTTTTAAAATGGAATATCTACTATATCAGCAACCATCACTCCTGTGTTCCAATGGCACGATGTGTTAGCTAATAAAATCAAAGTTTATTTGTCACGTGCTTACAGTGAAATGCTTAGTCCAAGTTGATCATTTTAAAATGCTAATTGATCATAGAAAACCCTTTTTTGCAATTATGTTAGCACAGCTGAAACTTGTGCTGATTAAAGAAGCCATAAAACTGGCCTTCTTAGACTAGTTGAGTATCTGGAGCATCAGCATTTGTGGGTTCGATTACAGGCTCAAAATGGCCAGAAACAAAGACTTTCTTCTGAAACTCGTCAGTCTATTCTTGTTCTGGGAAATGAAGGCGATTCCATGCAGAAATTGCCAAGAAACTGAAGATCTCAACAACGCTGTGTACTACTCCCTTCACAGAACAGCGCAAATGGCTCTAACCAGAATAGAAAGAGGAGTGGGAGGCCCCGGTGCACAACTGAGCAAGAGGACAAGTACATTAGTGTCTGGTTTGAGAAACAGACGCCTCACAAGTCCTCAACTGGCAGTTTCATTAAATAGTACCTGCAAACACGCCACACAAAACACACTACCAGAGTGCAAAGAAAAAGGCCTATGCTCAGCACTGGCCAATAAAATGAAAGGTAGGATGGGCAAAGAACAAGACCTACTGGAACCAGAAGGACACGTCGCCTCTTCACTGTCTGAGTTGAATCTGGTTTTTGCGGGTACTATTTAATGAAGCTGCCAATTTCTTCTTAGTTTTTAAAAACACAGGTCATTTCTAAGTGATCCCAAATTTTGAACGGTATGTACATGTCATTAAAAAGTGACATCTTGGCCTCCTGAGTAGCGCAGCTCGCAGTGCTAGAGGCGTCACTACAGCCCCAGGTTCGATCCCGGGCTGTGTCGCAGCCGGCCCGACCGGAGACCCATGAGACAGCGCACAATTGGCCCAGAGTCGCCCGGGTTAGTGGAGCGTATGACCGGCCGGGATGTCCTTGTCCCATCGCGCTCTAGCGACTCCTTGTGGCGGCCGGCGGATGCAAGCTGACTCCTGTCGCCAGTTGTTTCCTCCGGTTAGCTTCCGGGTTAAGCGAGCAGTGTGTCAGAAGCAGTGCAAGCGGCAGGGTCGTGATCGGAGGACGCATGGCTCTCGAACCTTCGCCTCTCCCCGTACTTGCAGTGATGGGACGAGACTGTAACTACCAATCGGAGACCATGAAATTAGGGAGGAAAAGGGGTAAAAAAGTACCACAAAACAGTTTTCAACTTCTGAGCAACGTAACATGAAATAGTGCTTCCTAACTGTTCTCTCCCCTTCTAGGAGCAGATGGTGTGTCTGGTTCTAGCGGACACTCCGTCACCACTGCCCGTCGCCTAGCCAAGACCCTCCAGACATCAGGGCCGGTCCAGGATGCCAGAACCTACTGGAACAAGCCTACAGACACGCAGACCGCCTGGTCACTACACCTACAGCTGTCAGCCAATAGCAAGACTCCATCCAGCCGGTTGGACAATGCAGGATCCATCCACCTGGTTGGTCAATAGCAGACTCCATCCAGCCTGTGGCAATAGCAGGATCCATCCAGCCTGGTTGGTCAAAGCGGACTCCATCCAGCCTGGTTGGCAATAGCAGGACTCCATCCAGCCTGGTTGGCAATAGCAGGACTCCATCCAGCCTGGTTGGACAATAGCAGGACTCCATCCAGCCTGGTTGGTCAATAGCAGGACTCCATCCAGCCTGGTTGGACAATTAGCAGGACTCCATTCCAGCGGCTGGATGGAGTCCTGCCTATTGAACCAACCAGGTGAGATGGAGTCCTGCTATTGTCCAAACCAGGCTGGATGGAGTCCTGCTTATTGACCAACCAGGCGGATGGAGTCCTGCTATTGACCAACCAGGCTGGATGGAGTCCTGCGAATTGTCAACCAGCTGGATGGTAGTCCTGCTATGACCAACCAGCGCGATGGAGTCCTGCTATTGTCCAACCAGGCTGGATTGAGTCCTTTGCTATTTGACCAACCAGGCTGATGGCAGTCCTGCTATTGTTCCAACCAGCTGGATGGGAGATCCTGCTATTGACCAAACCAGGCTGGATGCGAGTCCTGCTATTGTCCAACCAAGGCTGGATGGAGTCCTGACTATTTCCAAACAGCTGGATGGAGTCCTGCTATTGTCCAAACCAGGGCTGGATGAGAGTCTGCCTATTGAACCACCAGGCTGGATGGATTCCTGCTATTGTCCAACCAGGCTGCGATGGAGTCCTGCTATGACCAACCAGCGCTGGATGAGTCCTGCATATTGTCCAACCGCGTGGAGGGGAGGTGGAGTCTTGCTATTGGCTGACAGCTGTAGGTGTAGTGACCAGGCGGTCTGCGTGTCTGTAGGCTTGTTCCAGTAGGTTCTGGGCATCCTGGACCGGCCCTGATGTCTGGAGGGTCTTGGCTAGGCGACGGGCCGTGGTGACGGAGTGTCCGCTACGAACCAGACACACCATCTGCTCCTAGAAGGGGAGAGGACAGTTAGGAAGCACTATTTCATGTTACGTTGCTCAGAAGTTGCCAAACTGTTTCTCCTTTTTTGGTACTTTTTTACCCCTTTTTCCTCCCTAATTTCGTGGTCTCCAATTGGTAGTTACAGTCTCGTCCCATCACTGCAATGTACGGACTCGGGAGAGGCGAAGGTCGAGAGCCATGCGTCCTCCGATACACGACCCTGCCAAGCCGCACTGCTTCCTGACACACTGCTCACTTAACCCGGAAGCCAACCGGAGGAAACAACTGGCGACAGGAGTCAGCTTGCATCCGTCCGGCCCGCCACAAGGAGTCGCTAGAGCGCGATGGGACAAGGACATCCCCGGCCGGTCATACGCTCCCCTAACCCGGGCGACTCTGGGCCAATTGTGCGCCGTCTCATGGGTATCCCGGTCGTGGCCGGCTGCGACACAGCCCGGGATCGAACCTGGGGCTGTAGTGACGCCTCTAGCACTGCGACGCTGCGCTACTCAGGAGGCCAAGATGTCACTTTTTAATGACATGTACAATACCGTTCAAAAGTTTGGGATCACTTAGAAATGACATGGTTTTTGAAAAAAAACTACAAAAAATGCCAACTTCATTAAATAGTACCTGCAAAACACCAGTGTCAACGTCAACAGTGAAGAGGCGAGTTCCTCTGTTCAGTGTCTGTGTTCTTTTGCCCATCTTAACCTTTTCATTTTATTGGCCAGTCTGAGATTTAGCTTATTCTTTGCAACTCTGACAAGAAGTCCAGCATCCCGGGTCGCCTCTTCACTGTAGATGTTGAGACTGGTGTTTTGCAGGTACTATTTAATGAAGCTGCCAGTTGAGGACTTGTGAGGCGTCTGTTTCTCAAACTAGACACTCTAATGTACTTGTCCTCTTGCTCAGTTGTGCACCGGGGCCTCCCACTCCTCTTTCTATTCTGGTTAGTTTGCGCTGTTCTGTGAAGGGAGTAGTACACAGCGTTGTGTGAGATCTTCAGTTTCTTGGCAATTTCTAGCATGGAATCGCCTTCATTTCTCAGAACAAGAATAGACTGACGA
>NW_019946955.1:0-22370 GCF_002910315.2 Salvelinus sp. IW2-2015 | reverse complement strand
ATCCCATTCCCTATTTAGTGTATTAGCCCAGAGCCCCATTCCCTATTATAGTGTATCTAGGACCAGAGCTATCCCTATATAGTGTATTAGCCAGAAGCCATTTCGACTATATAGGTATTAGCCAGAGCTGTTCCCTATATATGTATTAGCCAGAGGCCATTCCCTATATAGTGTTATTAGCCCAGAGCCCATTCCCTATATAGTGTTTAGCCAGACCCATTCCCCTATATAGTGTATTGACCAAGCCTCATTCCCTATTATGTATTAGCCAAGAGGCCTATTTCCCTATATAGTTATTAGCCAGAGCCTATTCCCTATATAGCTGTATTAGCCCAGAGCCTATTCCCATATAGTGTTATTAAGCCCAGAGCCCTTTTTTTCCCTTATTATTTTTAATTTGTAATTAGCCCAAGGAAAGGGGGGGGGGCCCAATTTTTTTTTTTCCCCCCTTTTTTTATTAGTGTATGTGACCCAGAGCCCATTCCCTATTAGAGTGTATTAGCCCAGAGCCCATTCCCTATATTTAGTGTATTAGACCAGAGCCCATTCCCTATATATGGTTTAGCCCAAGCCCATTCCCTATATAGTGTATTAGACCAGAGCCATTTCCCTATATAGTGATTAGCCAGAGCCTATTCCCTATTATAGTGTATTAGACCAGAGCCATTCCCTAGATAGTGTATTAGACCAGAGCCTTCTCCTATGTATGTGTATTAGCCCAGAGCCTATTCCCGTATATAGTGTATTAGCCAGAGCCCATTCTATATATGTATCAGCATATTATCTAGGTTACCGCAGAGCCCATTCCCTATATAGTGTATTAAGCCCAGAGCCTATTCCCTATATAGTAGTGTATTAGGCCGAAGAGCCTATTCCCTATATAGTGTATTACCAGAGCCCATTTCCCTAATACGGTATTAGCCAGAGCCCTTCCCTATATAGTGTTATAGCACCAGAGCCTAATTCCGCTATTAAGTGTATTAGCCCAGAGCCATTCCTATATAGTGTAGTAGCACCAGAGCCATCCCTATATAGTGTATACGAGCTATCCCATTAGAGGACATTAGCCTAGTTAGCTATTGACCGGCTATTTATAGTGTATTAGCCCAGAGCCCATTTCCCTATATAGCGTATTAGCCCAGAGCCCATTCCCTAATATAGTGGTATGTAGCCCAGAGCCCATTCCCTATATACGATGTATTAGCCCAGAGCCCATTCTCCTATATAGTGTATTAGCCAGGCCTATTCCACTATATAGTCGTAATTAAAGCCCAGAGCTACGTCCCTATGTAGGTTAGACTAAGCATTCCCTACCGCGTATAGTGTATTAGCCCACCCAGTCCCTTATGTGCATTACCATTATAGTGAGTATGCTATTAGCCCAGAGCCTATTCCCTATATAGTGTAGTTAGACCCAGAGCCCTATTCCTATATAGTGTATTAGACCGAGCCGATTCCCTATATAGTGTATTAGCCCAGAGCCCATTTCCCTTAATGATAGGGATTAGGAGATTACATAGTTCCGATATGTATGACCAGAGCCTAATTCCCGTGATATGTGTATTAGGCCCAGCGCCTCATTCCCTTAGGTAGTGTACGGGGCAGGCATAGTGTTTAATGTCGTCCAGAGGCCCATTCTCCCTATATAGTGTATTAGCCCAAGCGAGCCCATTCCTATATGTGGTTAGCCCAGAGCCATTCTCGATATAGTTGTGTTAGGCACAGAGCCTTGCCCTATATAGTGTGATAGCCCAGCATGTCTATATAGTGGTAGTTAGGCCAGGAGCCTTTCTATATTAGTGTATTAGCCCCAGATGCCCATTCTAATAGTGTATTTAAGACCAGAGCCCTATTCCTTGATAGTGTATTAGCCCAGGAGCCCATTCCCTATTGATAGGTGTTAGCCAGAGCCTAGTCCCTATATAGTGTATTAGCCCAGAGCCCTATTCCCTATATAGTGTATAGCCCAGAGCCCATTTCCCTATATAGTTATTAGCAGGCGCACGCTTGAGTATTAGCCGCATTCCTAATATTAGTGTATTAGCCCAGACTGCTATAGTGCCGCAAGTATTCCCTATATAGTGTATCTAGAGCCAGAGCCTTATTGCCCTATATAGTGTAGATTACCAGAGCCATTCCTATATAGGATTAGCTGCAGGGAGGCTCCATTTCGCCTAGATAGAAGTATGTGGATCCAGCCTTTTATTGTATTCACCAGAGCCTGATTCCCTAATATAGTGTATAGACCAGAGCCCATTCCCTATATAGTTATTAGCCAGAGCCGTTTCCCTATATAGTAGTAGTAGCCCAGAGCCCATTCCCTTATAGTGTATTAAGCCCAAGCCTCATTCCCTTAAAGTGGTGTATTTATGCCAAGCCTATTCCCTATATAGTGTATTAGCCAGAGCCCATTCCCTATATTAGTGTATTAGACCAGAGCTATTCCTATATAGTGTATTAAGCCAGAGCCATTCCCTATATAGTGTATTAGCCCAGAGCCCATTCCTATATAGTGTATTAGCCCAGAAAGGCCCTTCCCTAATAGTGTATTAGCCGAGGACTATTCCCCTATTAGTGTATTAGCCCGGAGGCCTATTCCCATATATAGTTGTAATTAGACCAGAGGCCATTCCCTACTATAGTGTATTGACCAGAGCATTTCCCTTATATAGTGGTAGTACCCAGAGCCCATTCCCTAATAGTGTATTAGCCCAGAGCCCATTCCCTATATAGTGTATTAGCCCAGAGCCCATTCCCTATATAGTGTATTAGCCCAGAGCCCATCCCTATATAGTGTTTAGCCCAGAGCCCATTCCCTATTAAGTGTATTTGACCAGAGCCATTCCTATATAGTTTATTAGACCAGAGCCCTATTCCTATATAGTGTATTAGCCAGAGCCTATTCCCTATATAGTGTATTAGCCCAGAGCCATTCCCTAGTATAGTGTATTAGACCAAGCCTATTCCTTATAGCTGTATTAGACCAGAGCCCATTCCCTAATATAGTGTATTAGCCAGGCCCATTCCCTATATAGTGTTTATTAGCCAGAGCCTATTCCCTATATGTGTATAGGCCAGGCCTATTCCTATATAGTGTATTAGCCCAGAGTCCCATTCCTATAGAGTGTATTAGCCCAGAGCCATTCCCTATATAGTGTATTTAGCCCAGAGCCTATTCTATATAGTGTATTGCCCAGAAGCCCGATTCCCTATATAGTGTATTGTAGGACCGAGCCTATTCCCTATATAGTGTATTATTTTTTTTTTTTTTTTGCCCAGAGCCTATTCCCTATATAGTGTATTAGCCCAGAGGCCCATTCCCTATATAGTGTATTAGCCCAGAGCCATTCCCTATAGTTAGTTATTAGCCCAGAGGCCTATTTCCCCTATATAGTGTATTGCCCAGAGCCATCCCCTATATATAGTTATGAGCCCAGACCCATTCCTATATATGTATTAGCCCAGAGCCCTTATTCCCTATATAGTGTATTACCCAGACCTAATTCCCTATATAAGTGTATTAGCCAGAGCCCATCTCCCTATATATGTATTAGCCCAGAGCCCATTCCCTATATAGTGTATTAGGACCAGAGCCATTCCCTTATATAGATATATAGCCAGAGCCAATTCCCGATATAGTGTATTAGCCCAGACCCATTCCCTATATAGTGTATTAGACCAGAGCCCATTCCTATATAGTGTTATTAGCCCAGAGCCGTATTCCCGTATATAGTGTTTAGACCAGAGCCATTCCCTATATAGTTTATGAGCCCAGAGCCCATTCCCTTATATAGTGTATTAGACCAGAAGCCATTCCCTAGTATTGTGTATTAGGCCCCAGAGCCTATTCCCTATAGAGTGTAATAGCCCAGAGCCCAATCCCTATATAGTGTATTAGAACCAAAGAAAAGGGGGGCCCATTCCCTATTATTAGTGTATTAGCCAGAGCCTATTCCCATATAGATGTATTAGCCAGGCCTATTCCCTATATGTGTATTTAGCCAGAGCCATTCCCTATAAGTGTATACCCCAGAGCCCATTCCCTATATAGCTGTATTAGCCAGAGCCCATTCCCTATATAGTGTATTAGCCCAGAGCCCTTCCCTATATAGTGTATTAGCCCAGAGCCCATTCCCTATATGTGTATTAGCCCAGAGCCCCATTTCCCTATATAGTGTATTAGCCAAGCCCATTTCCCTATATAGTGTATAGCCAGAGCCATCTCCCTATTATAGTGGTATTAGCCAGACCCATTCCCTATATAGTGTATTAGCCAGACCCATTCCCTATATTAGTGTATTAGACCAGAGCCCATTCCTACATCAGTGTATTAGCCCAGATGCCATTCCCTCTATAGTGTCATTAGCCCAGAGCCTATTCCCTATATACGTGTATTAGACAAGCCCATTCCCTATATAGCTATTAGCCCAGAGCCCATTCCCTATATAGTGTAATTAGCCCAGAGCCATTTCCTATATAGCGTATTAGCCCAGAGCCCATTCCCTATATAGTGTTATTAGCCAGGCCATTCCCATATAGTTGTATTAGCCAGGGCCTAATGTGCTATTAGACCAGACCCATTCCCTAAAGTGTATTAGCCCAGAGGCCTATTCCCTATATAGTGTATTAGCCCAGAGCCTATTCCTATATAGTGTATTTAGCCCAGAGCCATTTCCCTTATATAGTGTGTAGGCCAGAGCCCATCCCTATATAGTGTTTAGCCCAGAGCCCTATTCCTATATAGTGTATTAGCCCAGAGCCTATCCCTATATAGTGTATTTAGCCAGAGCCTCATCCCTATATAGTGTAATTAGACCCAGAAGCCTATTCCCTATTAGTGTATTAGACCAGAGCCCATTCCCCTATAATAGCTGTATTACCCCAGAGCCCATTCCCTATATAGTGTATTAGACCAGAGCCCAATTCCCTATAATAGTGGTTATTAGGCCAGAGTACAAGTATTCCGAGCTATATTAGTGTATTAGACCAGAGAGCCTATTGCCCTTATATAGTGTATTAGCCCAGAGCCATCCTATATAGTGTATTAGACCAGAGCCATTCCTATATAGTGTATATAGACCAGAAGCCAATTCCCTATATAGTTGTATTAGCCCGAAGCCCATTCCCCTAATAGGTATTAGCCCAGAGCCATTTCCCTATTATGGTGTATTGCCCAGAGCCTATTCCCTATATAGTGTATTAGCCCAGAGCCATTTCCCTATATAGTGTATTAGCCGCAGCCCATTCCCTATATAGTGTATTAGCCCAGAGCCTATTCCCTATATAGTTGTTAGCCCAGAGCCTATTCCCTATATAGTGTATTAGCCAGAGCCCATTCCCTATATAGTTTTTAGACCAGAGCCCATTCCCTATATAGTGTATTAGCCAGAGCCCATTCCCTATATAGTGTATTAGCCCAGAGCCTATTCCCTATATAGTGTATTAGCCCAGAGCCATCCCTATATAGTGTATTAGCCATGAGCCCATTCCCTATATAGTAGTATTAGACCAGAGCCATTGCCTATATAGTGTATTAGCCACGAGCCCATTCCCTATATAGTGTACTTAGACCAGAAGCCATTCCCTATAGTATAGTGTATTAGCCCAGAGCCCATTCCCTATATAGTGTATTAGACCAGAGCCCATTCCTATATAGTGTATTAGCCCAGAGCCATTCCCTATATAGTGTATTAGGACCCAGAGCCTATTCCCTATATAGTGTATTAGGCCCAGAGCCATTCCCTATATAGTGTATTAGCCAGAGCCCATTCCCTATATAGTGTATTAGCCCAGAGCCCTATTCCCTATATAGTGTATTAGCCCAGAGCCCTAAATTCCCTATATAGTGTATTAGCACCAGAGCCCATTCCCTATATAGTGTATTAGCCAGAAGCCCATTCCCTATATAGTGTATTAGCCCAGAGCCTATTCCCTATATAGTGTATTAGCCAGAGCCCATTCCCTATATAGGGTATTAGCCAGAGCCATTCCCTATATAGTGTATTAGCCCGAGCCCATTCCGCTATAATAGTGTATTAGCCCAAGAGCCCATTCCATATAGTGGTATTAGCCAGAGGCCTTTCCCTATATAGGTATTAGCCAGAGCCTATATAGTGTATTAGACCAGAGCCTATTCCCTATATAGTGTATTAGCCCAGAGCATATAGTGTATTAGCCAGAGCCTATTCCCTAATATAGTGTATTAGCCCAGAGCATTCCCTATAAGTGTATTAGCCCAGAGCCCATTCCCTATATAGTGTATTAGCCCAGAGCCCATTCCCTATATAGTGTATTAGCCCAGAGCCTTCCTATATAGTGTATCTGCCAAGCCATCCCAATGTGTATTAGCCCAAGAGCCTATTCCCTAATAGTGTTTAGACCAGGCTATTCCCTATATAGTGTATTAGCCCAGAGCCCATTCCCTATATAGTGTATTAGCCCAGAGCCCATTCCCTATATAGTGTATTAGCCAGAGCCCATTCCCTATATAGTGTATTAGACCAGAGCCCATTCCCTATATAGTGTATTAGCCCAGAGCCATTCCCTATATAGTGTAAAGCCAAGCCCATTCCCCTATATAGTGTATTAGCCCAGAGCCCCATTCCCTATATAGTGTATTAGCCCAGAGCCCCATTCCCTATATAGTGTATTAGCCCAGAGCCTATTCCCTATATAGTGTATTAGCCCAGAGCCCATCCCTATATAGTGTATTAGACCAGAGCCTATTCCCTATATAGTGTAGTTAGCCCAGAGCCCATTCCTATATAGTGTATTAGCCAGAGCCCATTCCCTAATATGGTATTAACCCGAGAGCCTATTCCCTAATATAGTGTATTAGCCCAGGAGCCATTTCCCATTGATAGTGTATTAGCCCAGAGGCCTATTTCCCTATATAGTGTATTGAGCCGAGGCCAACATTCCCTATATATTGTATTAGACCCAGAGCCCATTCCCTATTAGTGTATTAGCCCAGAGCCTAGTTCCTATATTAGGGTATAGCCAGAGCCCATTCCCTTATAGTGTATTAGCCAGAAGCCTATTCCCCTATATAGTGTATTGACCAGCCTATTCCCATATAGTTATTAGACAGCTATTCTATATAGCGTACCCAAGAGCCCATTCCCTATATAGTGTATTAAGCCCAGAGCCCATTCCCTATATAGTGTAATTAGCCCAGAGCCCATTCCTATATAGTGTAATTAGCCCAGAGCCTATTCCCCTATAAGTGTATTAGCCCAGAGCCTATATAGTGTATTAGAGCCAGAGCCCATGCCCTATATAGGTATTAGCCCAAGAGCCTATGTCCCTATATAGTGTATTAGCCCAGAGCTCCCTAATAGTGTATTAGAACCAGAGCCTTTTCCCTATATAGTGTATTAGACCAGAGCCTCATTCCCTTGTTGATTCCGGCTATATATTAGTGTATTAAGAGCTACCCATAGATAGAACCCATTCCCTATATAGTGTATTAGCCAGAGGCCCATTCCCCTATATAGTGTATTAGCACCAGAGCCCTATTCCCTATATAGTGTATTAGTCAGAGCCTATTCCCTCATATTAGCGTATTAGACCAGAGCCCATTCCCATATTAGTATTAAGCCTGTATTATAGCCCAGAGCCATCCTATATAGTGTATTAGCCCAAGAGCCCATCCTATAAGTAGTTATTAGCCCAGAGCCCCTTCCCTATAATAGTGTATTAGCAGCTCTCCTTAAGGGTAGCCCACTATATAGTGTATTAGACCAGAGCCTATTCCCTATATGTGTATTAGCCCAGAGGCCTATATAGTGTATTACGACCAGAGCCTATTCCCTATTTATAGTAGCTATTTAGGACCAGAGCCTATTCCCTATATAGTGTATTAGCCAGAGCCTATTCCCTATATAGTTATTAGCCAGAGCCCATTCCCTATATAGTGTATTAAGCCCGCCTCATTCCCTATATAGTGTATAGCCCAGAGCCCATTCCCTATATAGTGTATTAGCCAGAGCCTATTCCCTAGTATAGTGTATTAGCCCAGAGCCTTCCTATATAGTGTATTAGCCAGAGTTTCCCCAATTTCCCCGCCCTATATAGTGTATTAAACCAACCTAGTTCCCTATATAGTGTATAACCAGAGCCATGTCCCTTATATTGGATTAGCCCAGAGCCCAATTCCCTATATAGGTATTAGCCAGAGCCCATTCCCTATATAGTGTATTAGCCCAGAACCCATTTGCCCTATAATAGTATTAGCCAGAGCCATTCCCTATATAGTGTATTAGCCACGAGCCCATTCCGCCTTATATAGTGTATTAGCCCAGAGCCCATTCCCTATATAGTGTATTTAGACCAGAGCCCATTCCCTATATAGGATAGCGCTCCTATTAGTACCCAGAGCCATCCCTAATTTACGGCCCCCTATATAGTTGGATTAGCCCAGGCCCATTCCCATATATAGTTGTATTAGCCAGAGCCCATTCCCTATATAGTGTATTAGCCAAGGGCCTATTCCCTATATTAGTGTGATAGCCCAGAGCCCTCGCATATAGTTATTAGCCCAGAGCTGCATTCCCTATATAGTGTGATTAGCCCAGAGCCTATTCCCTATATAGTGTAATTCCCAGGCCCATCCTTACTAGTGATTAGCCCCCCATTTCCCTATATCAGTGTATTAGACCCAGAGCCCATTCCCTTATATAGTGTATCAGCCCAGAGCCCATTCCCTATATAGTTGTATAGACCCGAGCCCATTCCCTAATTTATAGTGTATTAGCCCAGAAGCCCATTCCCTATATTAGGTGTATTAGCCCAGAGCCCATTCCCTATATAGCTGTATTAGCCAGAGCCTTATTCCCTATATAGTGTATTAGACCAGAGCCCATTCCCTATATTGTGTATTAGCCAGAGCCCATTTCCTATATAGTGTATTAGCCGAGCCATTCCGGCCTTATAGTGTATTAGCCCAGAGCCATTCCCTTATAGTGTATTTAGACCAGAGCCCATTCCCTATATAGTGTATTAGCCCAGAGCCTATTCCCTATATAGTGTATTAGCCAGAGCCTATCCTTAGAGTGTATAGCAAGCCTATCTCTATATAGTGTATTAGCCCAGAGCCCTTCCCTATATAGTGTATTAGCCCAGACCATCCCTATAGTAGTGTATTAGCCCAGAGCCCATTCCTATATAGGTATTAGCCAGACCCATTCCCTATATAGTGTATTAGCCAGAGCCTATTCCCTATATAGTGATTAGCCAGGCCATTCCCTATTATAGTGTATAGCCCAGGAGCCTATTCCCCTTATAGTGTATTAGCCCAGAGCCCAATTCCCTATGATAGTGTATTGGTCCACGAGCCCATTCCCTATATATGGTATTAGCCCAGACCCATTCCCTATATAGTGATATTAGCCCAGAGGCCATTCCTATATAGTGTATTAGCCCAGAGCATATATTCCGACTATCCCTATATTATGCCAGGCATGTATTTAGACAGAGGCCTATTCCCTATTTAGTATGACAGCCTATTAGATAGCCCAGAGCCCCATTCCCTATATAGTGTATTACCCAGAGCCCATTCCCCTATATAGTGTATTACGAGTCCCTAAATGATTAGCCCAACCATTCCCCTATTATGTGTATTAGCCCAGAGCTATCCCTTTATATTAGCAGACATGGCCTATATACGATACCAGAGGCCTATCCCATATTAGTGTATTAGCCCAGAGGCCTATTCCCTATATAGTGTATTAGCCCAGAGTCTATTCCCTGTATAGTGTATTAGACCAGAGCCCATTCCCTATATACGTGATTAGGCCCAGAGCCCATTCCCTATATTAGCTGTATAGCCCCAGAGCCTACTTCCCTATATTAGTTGTATTAGACCAGAGGCCCATTCCCTATTTAGTGTATTAGCCCAGAGCCTATTCCCTATATAGTGTATTCCAGAGCACCTATTTATTGTGCGCCATTCCCTATATAGTGTATTAAGCCAGAGCCTATTCCCTATATAGTGTATTAGCCAAGAGCCTATTCCCTAATACGTGTATTGACCAGAGCCTATTCTCATTAGGTATTAGCCAGAGCCATTCCCTAATGATAGTGTATTAGCCAAGAGCCTATTCCCTATATTGTCGTATAGCCAGAGCTATTCCCTATTATAGTATTAGCCAGACCTATTCCCTATATAGCGTATTAGCCCAAGCCCATTCCCTATTATAGCGTATTAGCCAGAGCCTATTCCCTATATAGTGTATAGCCCAGAGCCCATTCCCTATATAGTGTATTAGCCCAGAGCCATGTCCCTATATAGTGTATTAGCCCAGAGGCCTATTCCCTATATAGTGTATTAGCCCAGAGCCTATTCCCTATATAGGTATTAACAGAGCTTTCCCTATATAGGTATTAGCCCAGAGCCTATTCCCTATATAGTGTATCCAGGAGCCCATTCCCTATATAGTGTATTAGCCAGAGCCTATTCCCTATATAGTGTATTAGACCAGAGGCCATTCCCTATATAGTGTATTACCCAGAGCCTATTCCTATATAGTGATTACGCATTAGCCGTATTAGGAGCCTCTTCCCTATATAGGTTATTAGACCAGAGCCTATTCCCTTATTAGTGTATTAGACCCAGAGCCTATTCCCTATATAGTGTATTAGCCCAGAGCCCATTCCCTATATAGTGTATTAGCCAGAGCCCATTCCCTATATAGTGTATTAGCCCAGAGCCCATTCCCTATATAGTGTATTAGCCCAGAGCCCATTCCCTTATAGTGTATTAGACCAGAGCCTATTCTCTATATAGTGTATTAGACCAGAGCCCATTCCCTATATAGTGTATTAGCCAAGCCCATTCCCATATAGTGTATTAGACCAGAGCCCATTCCCTATATAGTGTATTAGACCAGAGCCTATTTCTCTATATAGTGTATTAGACCAGAGCCCATTCCCTATATAGTGTATTAGCCCAGAGCCCATCCCTTATAGTGTATTAGACCAGAGCCTATTTCCCTATATAGTGTATTAGACCAGAGGCCCATTCCCTAATAGTGTATTAGCCCAGAGCCCATTCCCTATATAGTGTATTAGCCCAGAAGCCCATTCCCTATATAGTGTATTAGACCAGAGCCTATTCCCTATATAGTGTATTAGCCTTTGGGCCCTGGGGAAAATATTGCAGTATCAATGAAGAACCAACAATGAATGTCACAATGACCAGAGGCCTATGCTCAGCAAGATACCCAAATATGGGCTTAGTTCCTATTTTCTAGTCATTCTATTACAAAACACATTTTTTTTGCACGGGGAGGAGGGAGTGTGCTTCTGAGAAGCACGGCTAGAGGAGGGAGTGATGCATTTAGAAGCTGAGACGAGAGCGGCGGGGAGGAGTGATGCATTCTGAAACGAGTGCAGTCTGGAAGACGAGAGGAGATGCCTCCCAAGCACGGAGGGTGCTTCTGAGAAGCACGGGGATGCATTCTGAGAAGCACGGAAGGAGAGGAGGGATGCATTCTGAGAAGCACGGAGGAGGGAGAATGTATTCTGAGAAGCACGGAGGAGGAGTGATGCATTCTGAAACGGCGAGAAGTGATGCATTCTGAGAGAAGCACGGAGGAGGGAGTGATGCATTCTGAGAAGCGGCGGAGAGGAGTGATGCATTCTGAGAACACGGAGAGGGAGAGATGCATACTGAGAAGCACGGAGAGCGAGAGATGCATACTGAGAAGCACGGCGGAGGGGAGAGATGCATTCTGAGAAGCACGCGTGACGGGAGTGATGCATTCTGAGAAGCACGGAGGAGGATGATGCATTCTGAGAGCACGGAGTGACGGGAGTGATGAATTCTGAGAAGCAGGAGAGGGAGAGATGCATTGAGAAGCACGGCGGAAGATGATGCTCTGAGAAGCGGAGGAGGGAGAGAGCATTCTGAGAAGCCACGGAGAGGAAGTGATGCATTCTGAGAAGCACGGCGGAGGAGTGATGCATTCTGAGAAGCGCGGCGGAGGAGTGATTCATTCTGAGAAGCTGGCGGAGGGAGGGAGTGATGCATTCTGAGAAGCACGGAGAGGGAGTGATGCGATTCTGAGAAGCACGGAGGAGGAGTGATGCATTCTGAGAAGCACGGATGAGGGAGTGATGCATTCTGAGAAGCACGGATGAGGATGATGCATTCTGAGAACACGGATGAGGGAGTGATGCATTCTGAGAAGCACGGATG
Source organism: Salvelinus sp. IW2-2015 (assembly GCF_002910315.2). Classification (NCBI taxonomy): domain Eukaryota; kingdom Metazoa; phylum Chordata; class Actinopteri; order Salmoniformes; family Salmonidae; genus Salvelinus; species Salvelinus sp. IW2-2015. Next base: position 10,171 of record NW_019946955.1, on the reverse strand, counting down.
AGGAGTGATCCATTCTAGAGCACGGAGGTAGGAGTATCCATTCTGAGAAGCACGGAGGAGGGAGTGATGCATTCTGAGAAGCACGGAGAGGAGATCCATTTGAGAAGCACGGAGGAGGGTGATGCATTCTGAGAAGCACGGAGGAAGGGAGTGATGCATTCTTGAGAAGCACGAGGAGGGAGTGATTCATTCTGAGAAGCACGGAGGAGGGGTGATGCATTCTGAGAAGCACGGAGAGGGAGTGATGCATTCTGAGAAGCAACTGGCAGGAGGGATGATGCATTCTGAGAAGCACGGAGGAGGGAGTGATGCATTCTGAGAAGCACGGAGGAGGGAGTGATCCATTCTGAGAAGCACGGAGGATGGGAGTGATGCATTCTGAGAAGCACGGAGGAGGGAGTGATGCATTCTGAGAAAGCACGGAGGAGGAGTGATCCATTCTGAGAAGCACGGAGGAGGGAGTGATGCATTCTGAGAAAGCACGAGAGGAGTGATGCATTCTGAAAAGCACGGAGGAGGGAGTGATGCATTCTGAGAAGCACGGGAGGAGGAGTGATGCCATTCTGAGAAGCACGGAGGAGGGAGTGATGCATTCTGAGAAGCACGGAGGAGGAGTGATGCATTCTGAGAAGCACGGAGGAGGAGTGATGCATTCTGAGAAGCACGAGCATAGAACCGTTCCTCAAATTGCTAGTTCGGGAATATACAGTCTCAAAGCAACTACTGTTGTTCTAGTAACAGAGAGGATCACAGCGTTCTGTGAGTATATGATGTATTTCTGACCTGGTAACATTGGGTTGTGCACCACTTTATAACCCGGAGAAGGCTGTAGTTCGTATGTTTTGAGACGAGCGCTCCATTTGCAGTGAGAGGTCTACATTAAGTAGCCTGGTCCCTGGCAAGTTTCTGTAGGACATTAGCCTACATTTACTGATATACAATTAGACATGTAGGCTAATTTGATTCATCTATCTAGGCAACAATATCATATTTAGAGAGTTAGCAACAGGGTGTTACGGAATGCCCAGTATGGGAAAGCATATGGAATGGCCCAGCTATGGGAAAGCATATGAATGCCAGCATATAGAATGGCCCAGCATTATAGAATGCCAGCTGGTGGGAAAGCATATGAATGGCCCACCCAGCTATAGAATGCCCAGCATATAGATGGCCCAGCATATGGAATGGCCCAGCATATGGAATGGCCCAGCGTTTGGGAAAGCATATGAGATCTGTGAAGTAGTATTTGAACCCAGGTCTGGTCTCTTACCTGCTGGTTACTCTCTTCCTGCTGTTCCAGTAGTTGTCTGAGGTTAAAACACTGTGCTCCAGGGATCTCTCTCCTTCTATAGCTGTTCTAGAGAGCTCCCCACAGCCCTCAGCTCCACCTGGACACACATCAGACTAGATAACCCACACACCACACAGCCCTCAGCTCCAGCCTGGGACACACAGCATAGACTAGATAACCACACACACACACAGCCCTCAGCTCCACCTGGACACACGCATCAGACTAGATAACCACACACACACACAGCCCTCAGCTCCACCTGGACACACAGCATCAGACTAGATAACCACACAACACACAGCCCTCAGCTCCACCTGACACACAGCATCAGACTAGATAACCCACACACCACAAAGCCCTCAGCTCCACCTGGACACACAGCATCAGACTAGATTAACCACACACACACAGCCCTCAGCTCCGCCCTGGACACACAGCATCAGACTAGATACACCACAACACACAACACCCCTTCCAGTGTCTCACCCCCAGCTTGTCGAGGATCTTCTTGCCAACGGCTGACTCCAGTCTCTTCCTCGTGTTGACGGGATGAATGACTTATCATTTCCTGTTTCTGGATTGGGACTGGCAGTTTGAGCCAGTTTAGACAGGAACTGGAACCAGAATACAGTCAACGTGTTTAGCCAAGAATGACATCTTACAGTAGAGGCTCAAGTCGCTCACATGTATACACACACAGTGGCATTCGGAAAGTATTCAGACCCTTGACTTTTCCACATTTTGTTACGTTACAGCCTTAAAACCTCATCAATCTACGCACAATATCCCATAACGACAAAGCAAAAAACAGGTTTTTCAAAAAAAAAAATATATATATATAATATATCCTATTTACATAAGTATTCAGAACCCTTTGCTTTGAAACTTGAAATTGAGCTCAGGTGCATCCTGTTTCCATTGATTTCCTTGAGATGTTTCTACAACTTGGAGTCCATCTGTGGTAAATTCAATTGATTGGACATGATTTGGAAAGGCACACACCTGTCTATATAAGGTCACACAGTTCACAGTGCATGTCAGAGCAAAAAACCAAGCCATGAGGTCGAAGGAATTGTCCGTAGAGCTCCGAGACAGGATTGTGTCGAGCACAGATCTGGGAAGGGTATCAAAGAATGTCCTTGAGTTGCCCAGCCAGAGCCCGGACTTGAACCCGATTCGAACATCTCTGGAGAGCCTGAAAATAGCTGTGCAGCGACGCTCCCCATCCAACCTGACAGAGCTTTAGAGGATCTGCAGAGAAGAATGGGAGAAACTCCCCAAATACAGGTGTGCCAAGCTTGTAGCGTTGTACCCAAGAAGACTCGAGCTGTAATCGCTGCCGAAGGTGCTTCAATAAAAATGAATGCGTAAAGGGTCTGAAAACTTCTGTAAATGTAATATTTCAGTTTGACATTTTTTATAAATTTGCAAAAATGTCTAAAAACCTGTTTTTTACTTTCCTCTGTTCAGTGTCTGTTCTTTCGCCCGTCTTAATCTTTTACATTGCTTGCTGTTTGGGTTTTAGGCTTCTGGGTTTCTGTACAGCACTTCGAGATATTAGCTGATGTACGAAGGCTATATAAATAAACTTGATTTGATTTGATTTTTATTGGCCAGTCTGAGATATGGCTTTTTCTTTGCAACTCTGCCTAGAAGAGCAGCATCCCGGAGTCGCCTCTTCACTGTTGACGTTGAGACTGGTTGTTTGCGGTACTATTTTATAAGCTGACAGTTGAGGACTTGTGAGGCGTCTGGTTCTCAAACTAGACACTAATGTACTTGTCCTCTTGCTCAGTTGTGCACCGGGGCTTCCCACTCCTTTCTATTCTGGTTAGGGCTAGTTGCGATGTTCTGTGAAGGGAGTAGTACACAGCGTTGTATGAGATCTTCAGTTTCTTGGCAATTTCTCGCACGGAATAGCCTTAATTGCTCAGAACAAGAATAGACTGACGAGTTTCAGAAGAAAGTTCTTTGTTTCTGGCCATGTTTAGCCTGTAATCGAACCCACAAATGCTGATGCTCCAGACACTCAACTAGTCTAAAGGCCAGTTTTATGCTTCTTTAAAATCAGGACATTTTTTTTTACCTGTGCTAATATAATTAGCCTTTTAAAATGATAAACTTGGATTAGCTAACACAACGTGCCATTGGAACACAGGAGTGATGGTTGCTGATAACGAGCCTCTGTCGCCTATGTAGATATTCCTTTATAATCTGCAGTTTCCAGCTAAAATAATAATTACAACATTAACAATGTCTAAAACTGTATTCTGATCAATTTGATATTTTAAAAATTGACAAAATGTTTACTTTCTTTCAAAAACAAGGACATTTTTAAGTGACCCCAAACTTTTGATCGGTAGTGTATATTATTTATTTATATTATTTACAGGGCTGTAGTGGAGTGGGTCGAGAGTTTCAAGTTCCTTGGTGTCCACATCACCAACGACCTATCATGGTCCAAACACTCCAAGACAGTCGTGAAGAGGGCACGACAACACCTTGTCCCCTCAGGAGAAAAGATTTGGCATGGTCCCCAGATCATCAAAAGGTTCTACAGCTGCACCATTAAGAGCATCCTGACCGTTGCATCACCGCCTGGTATGGCAACTGCTCGGCCTCCGACCGCAAGGCACTACAGAGGGTAGTGCGTACGGCCCAGTACATCTCTGGGGCCAAACTTCCTGCCATCCAGGACCTCTATACCAGGCGGTGTCAGAGGAAGGCCCAAAAAATTGTCAAAGACTCCATCCACCCAAGTCACGGACGGTAAGCGGTACCGGAGTGCCAAGTCTAGGATCAAAAGGCTCTTCAATAGCTTCTACCCCCAAGCCATAAGACTGCTGAACAATTAATCAAAATGTCCACCCAGACTGTTTACATTGACCCCCCCCTTTGTTTTAAACTCTGCTGCTACTCACTGTTAATTACATATGCATAGGCACTCTACAAAATTAACCTCTAGCCTGTACCCCCGCACACCGGCCCGGCCTGTACCCCCGCACACCGACACCAGCCTGTACCCCCGCACCACCGACCCAGCCTGTACCCCCGCACACCGACCAGCCTGTCCCCCGCCTGTACCCCCCGCGCATCGACCCAGCCTGTACCCCCGCACATCGACCCAGCCTGGACCCCCGCACATCGACCCAGCTGTACCCCCGCACATCGACTAGGCTGTACCAGTACCCCCTGTATATAGCCTCGTTATTGTTGTGTAATTTTCTTGGGTTACTTTTTTAAATTTAGTAAATATTTTCTTAACTATTTCTTGAACTGTTGTTTAAGGGCTTGTAAGTAAGCTTTTCACGGCAAGGTCTACACCCGTTGTATTCGGCGCATGTGACAAATAAAATGTGATTTGTTCAGAGAAGACCACTAATAAGAAGAAAGAAGAAACCACTAATAAAGGACACCAATCAGAAGAAGAGACTTGCTTGGGCCAAGAAACACGAGCAATGGACATTAGACCGGTGGAAATCTGTCCTTTGGTCTGAGGAGTCCAAATTTGAGATTTTTGGTTCCAACCGCTGTGTCTTTGTGAGATGCAGAGTAGGTGAACGGATGATCTCTGCATGTGTGTTTCCCATGTGAAGCATGGAGGAGGAGGTGTGATGGTGTGGGGGTGCTTTGCTGGTGACACCGTCTGTGGTTTATTTAGAATTCAAGGCACACTTAACCAGCATGGCTACCACAGCATTCTGCAGCGATACACCATCCCATCTGGTTTGTGCTTAGTGAGACTATCATTTGTTTTTCAACTGGACAATGACCCAACACACCTTCAGGCTGAGTAAGGGCTATTTGACCAAGAAGGAGAGTGATGGAAGGCTGCATCAGATGACCTGGCCTCCACAATCACCCGACCTCAACCCAATTGAGATGGATTAGGATGAGTTGGACCGCAGAGTGAAGGAAAAGCAGCCAACAAGTGCTCAGCATATGTGGAAACTCGTTCAAGACTGATGGAAAAGCATTCCAGGTGAAGCTGGTTGAGAGAATGTCAAGAGTGTCCAAAGCTGTCATCAAGGCAAAGGGTGACTACTTTGAAAAATCTCAAATATAAAATATATTTTGATTTGTTTAATACTTTTTTGGTTACTCCATGATTCCATATGTGTTAATTCATAGTTTTGATGTCTTCACTATTATTCTGCAAATGTAGAAAATAGTAAAAATAAAGAAAAACTCTGGAAGGTGGCGTGTCCAAACTTTTGACTTGTACCGTTTATGAAAATAATGAGTAATCGAGTATTTTGGGTGACATAAGTGCATCTATGGATGGGCTTATCCCTCAGTACAGGGCGAGGCAACACTGATCATATTCATCGTGGGTCACTGTCCCAGTGCGACACTACGGTATGGAGGCTGATTCCTCAGTACATGGGGCGAGCAACACTGAATATAGTGGGGTCACTGTTCCCAGTCCGAACTGGAGTATGGAACGGCGATCCTCAGTTGTACAGGGCGAGGCAAACGCTGAATCATCATGGGTCCATGTCCCAGGTCCTACACTGAGGATGGATGGGCTGACTCCTCAAGTACACGGGCGAGGACACTGAATCATGTATGGGCCCACTGTCCTCGACAGTCCGACACTGGAGGATGGATGGGTAATCCCTACGTACAAGGCGAGGCAACAGCTGATCATGTGGGTCCCTGCTCCCAGTTTCCGACACTGAGGATGGATGGGCTGATCCTCAGTACAGGGCGACGGCAACGCTGATCATAGTGGGCTCACTGTCCCAGTCTACACTGAGTATGGAGGGGCTGACGCTCAGTGAAGGGCGGAGGCAACGCGGATCATAGTGTGGTTAGCGCACTGTCCAGTCGACACTGAGGATGGATGGGTGATCCCTCAGTACAGGGCGAGGCAACGCTATGATCATAGTGGGTCCTGTTCCCAGTCTACATGGAGGATGGAGGGGATCTCCTCAGTAACGGGCTGAGGCAACGCTGATCATAAGGTGGGTCACTGTCCATCCGACACTGAGTATGGGACGGGCTGATCCCTCAGTACAGGGCGAGGCAACGCTGATCATCAGTGGGTCCACTGTCCAAGTCCGACACTGAGGATGGACGGCTGGATCCCTAAAGACAGGGCGAGGCAAACTGATCATAGTGGGTCACTGTCCCCGTCCGCACGAGTATGGACGGGCTTGATCCTCAGTACAGGGCGAGGCAACACTGGATCATCATGGGTCCACTGTCCCCCAAGTCCGACACTTGAAGCCTGGTGGGCGATGATCCTCAGTACAGGTCGAGGCAACACTGATCATAGTGGGTCCACTGTCCCCAGTCTACCTGAGTATGCGATGGGGCCTGACTACCTCAGTAAGCGCGCGAGGCAACACTGATCCATAGATGGTGCACTGTACCACGTCCCTACACTGAGTAGCGGAATGGGCTTCATCCAATCAGTTACACGGTGCGCAACGGGGACACACACTAGGATATAAGGTGGCAGGCTCTACTGTCGGCATCTTTCACAGAAGCTGGTATGGACGGGCTGATACCTCAGTACACAGGGGCGAGGCAACTTGGATCAATAGTGGCGTTCCACTGTCCGACGCTCTCCGACACTGAGTATGGACGGGCTGATCCCTCAGTAAACCAGGGTGAAGGCAACGCTGATCATTAGTGGGGCATCACTGTCCCATCCGACACCTGGGTGCGTGGTTAGGGGGTTCGTACCAGGGGAGCTAATCGGAGTGGCGGTGCCTCGATCTCTCTACAGTAAGGCACGGGGGAGGCAACAGACTGATATAGTGGGTCACTGTCCAAGTCTAACAAGAACGGAGTATCGGATGGGCTGAATCCATCAGTACAGGGTGAGGCAACACTGATCTATCACGTGGGTACACGCTGTCCACCAGTCCTACCGGGAGTATGGATTGGGCTGATCCCTCAGTACAGGGTGAGCGTAGACAACTGATAGATGGGCTCGGGTCAGGTGTCCCAGTCTAATGCACTGAGGAGATTGGGGCGGACGGGCTGATCAGCTCGAGTACAGGGTTAGGCAACACTGATCATACGTGGGTCATGTCAGTTCCTACAGGTTGGCGGGTTAGCGGGGTTGTAATACCGTACAGTAAGGGGGCGAGCAACGCTGATCCATAGTGGGGTCCACGTGGTCCAGTCGCGACACTGAGGATTGGGTGGGCTGATGGCCCTCAGTACAGGGGTGGAGGTCAACACTGGATCATGGTGGGGCAACTACCATGTCATCATACACTGAGATGGAGGGCTGATTTTCGCAGCATACAGGGCGAGGCACACACTGACTCAATGGAGTGAGGTCACTGTAACCTACACAGTCCGGGACACTGGAGGATGGACGCAAGGGCTGATCTCGAGCTAGAGGCGAGGGCAACACTGTAGGTTTCATGATGTGGGGTCCACTGATCCCAGTTGGACAGAATGAGGGGACTAGGCATGCGGCCTGATCCCTCGAACTAGCGGTTGTTGGCGCGAGGCAAAACTGGGGATACCAGGTAGTGGGTCCCACTGTCCCCAGTCGGACACCGGTATGAGACGGGCTGATCCCTCAGTCAAGGGCGAGGCAAACACTGATAATAGTGGGGGTTCACTGTCCCCAGTCGCACTGAGGATGGACAGGCTGATTTCAGTAAGGGTGAGGAAACATGGGGGGATGGCTCAACGAGTGGGGTCACTGTCCACCCAGTCGACACTGGAGGATGTGACGGCTGATCCTCAGTACAGGGCGAGGTCAAACACTGATCAATCAGTGGGTCACATGTCCTCAGTCTGACATGAGGATGGATGGGCGATCCGATCAGTACAGGGTGAGGGCACACTGTCATAGTGGGGTCACTGTCCAGTCCTAACACTGAGGATGGATGGGCTGATCTCAGTACAGGGCGAGGAACACTGATAATGGAGATAGGGTTCCACTGTCCCAGTCGACACCGAGTAGGACGGGCTGATCTCAGTACAGGGAGGCAAACTGGATGATAAGGTGGGTCCACTGGTCCATCGACAGACCTGAGTAATGGAGGGCTGATCTAAGTACGGGTGGAGGCAACTGATCGTAGTGGGTCCTGGTCCAGTCCGACACTGAAGTATGGACGGGCTGACTCTTCGTACATGGGGGAGGCAACGCTGATCAATAGTGGCATTTCATGTCCCAGTCCTAACTGAGTATGGACTGGGCTGATTCGGCCATCAGTACAGGGGGGAGGGCAAGCCTGATACATGAGTGGGATCACTGTCCCCAGTCTACATGAGTATAGACGGGCTGAATCCTCAGTACATGGCGAGGCAAACACTGATCATAGTGGTCACTGTCCCCACGTCCACATGAAGGAATGGATGGGCATGAATCCTCAGTACAGGGGTAGGCACCTGATCATTCAGTGGGCACTTCCCAGTCCGACACTGAGTGATGGACTGGCCCTGATCCTCAGTTACCAGGCAGAGGGCACGGACTGATCATATGGGTCCACTGTCCCCAGTCCGACACTGAGATTGGATGGCTATCCCTCAGTGACAGGGTGTAGGCAACACTGATCATTAGGTGAGGCACTGATGCCCAGTCCTACACTGAGGGGATGGATGGGCTGATCCTCAGTACCGAGGGACACTAGGCAGACTGAATATAGTGGGTCCACTGTCCCAGTTCGCTACCACTGAGATGGACGGGCTGATCCTCAGTAAGGGCGAGTAGGCACACTGGATCATAGTGGGCGTCCATGTCCCAGCCGACACGTGAGTATGACGGGCTGATCCTCAGTACAGGGTGAGGCAACCGCTGGGATCATAGTGGTCCACTTCCCCAGTCGACACTGAAGATGACTGGGCTTATCCCTCAGTACAGGGCGAGGCACACTGGCATCATAGGGTGGGTCCACTGTCCCCAGTTTCCACTGGAGGAGGATGGGCGTGATCCCTTCAGTAAAGGGCGACGGCAACATGATCAATAGTGGGTCCACTGTCCGCCAGTCCACACTGAGTGATGGACGGTGATCCTCATACAGGGCGACGGCACACTGATCATCATGGGTAGTCCAGCTGTCCCAGTCCGACACCGAGTATGGGAGGGCTATCTCAGTGTACAGGTGGCGGCACGCTGATCATAGTGGGGTCCCACTTTGTCCCCCAGGTCGCACCTGGGAGGATGGATGGGTGATCCCTCCAGAACTGCGGCGATGCATCACCTGACGATGTCATCAAGTGGGTCACTGTCCTAGTCCGTAGCAAACCTGAGGATGGTGGGCTTGACCTCTGCAGGTCAGCTTGGGACACCGGGGGGCTGAACAACACAAGTAGCGACAACAGGCAACGCGTTGCCACTGCTGACGTTGATCATGCCACATCCAATAGGGTCCACAACTGTCCCGTGCCGTCAGTCCGAACATACAACGCACAAGGTCCACATGAGAACGCAGAGTATGAGAAGCGGGCTGAATGTGATCCTTAGATGCGGTTCGTACATAAGGGGGAGGCAACAACTGATCATAGTGGGTCAAGTCCTGTCGCCCAGTTTGAGGTCTTCCGACCATAGCCGGAGTATGGCGGTGCTGCATCTCAGTAAGGGGCGAGGCAAGCGCTGATCATAGTGGGTCCACGTGTCCCCAGTCGGACGACTAGACTGATGTAGGGACGGTGCCTGATTCCCACATAGGTACAGGGCGAGGCAAGCTTCATTGTGGCCGTTGATCATAGTGGGGTCACTGTGGTCTTCAGCACCATCCGGCACAGTCCTACACTTGAGGAGGATGGGCTGTATGATCTCCTGCAGTAGCAGGGCAAGAGGCAACACTTGGATCTGGAGTGGTCCAACCTGTCAAATCCCAGTCGAACTTGAGGGACTGGATGGACTCGATTCCCCTTTCATGTTACTATGGGCTGAGCGCA
>NW_019946954.1:24756-26243 GCF_002910315.2 Salvelinus sp. IW2-2015 | reverse complement strand
TGTATACAGCCAGCAGTGGTACTGTATACGGCCAGCAGTGGTACTGTATACAGCCAGCAGTGGTGCTGTCCAAGCAGAATCTCTGTTAACCCAGAACTAAAGTCTTGCGTAATTGATCAGATGCTCAATTAAGTTCTGGGTCCAAACATGTTAAGAGAAGAGATGACTGCTCATTCAGCCCAGGGTTCCGGTCTAGAAGCAGCATTCCACTGTGCTCAGAGGGCACTTTCGATGCTGCAATTTAGCTGCAGCCGAGCCCAGAAATACAATTCTCGTAGACGGACCCAGAGAGAAGTTCCTAAAATTCCTAAAAAGATCCTTTCGTTATCACCTTTGTACCAAAAATATCCACGGAATATATCCAAGATATATTTCCCATCGTTTAACATTTTATATGAATCCAATGTCGGACATGCTTCTGCGTGACGTGATGACGTTGTCGCTGCTCAGGCTTGCTCCAGTGAACATGAGTAGACGACGTTGAAGACAACGGGCGTCCATCTTGGAAGCAGTGATTTATACCTCAGCCAGCCAGATTACTCTCTTGTTTTCATCATCAGTGTGCACCCTTTTGGTTATTAAAGCCCAGACAGATTCCTCTCTTGCTTTCATCATCAGTGTGCGCCTGTTTGTTAATTAACGCCCAGGTAGAAGATGAACCTAAGCACCACATTCTTCCTGGAATTCTCAGGGGACTTCGTAAAAAGCCCAAATATCCTTGTGCTCATGCATTAATTATCCTTTGTGTGTTTGGATTAGTGTTGCACGGTATACTGGTACCAAGGTAATATCACAGTACCAAAATGTCATGATACTTATGATACCAACATTTCAGAATACCGTAGGGCCGTTTCATATGATACTTCAAAATGTTTCTGCCCTACGAATCTAAAGAACCCACTGGCGCCTTATATAAAATGTTAATAAAGTTCGTTTTGTTTATAAATTCAGTTGAATTTTTTAAGCAACAGCCACTAGTTGCTTGTAAGCGCCACTCCAGTAATGTCCACTTCACTTCCATGTGCATATCATATCTATTATCCCTAACCTGGCATCACTCACTCGGTTCTCTCCATGAGCTCTTTCTGCGCATTGACTCCTCAATCAGTTTTTTAAAATATAATTTAGCCGTGATGGCAAGCGGGGATGCAGTCCCTGATGCGTCTTCTGTTGTTACATTGAATACATTGGAGCAGCTCACAGAGCTGATATAATAACCAAGAGCACAGGCCAGTCAGAGTAGGCTTTGCAAGTTCGTTGTCACGCAGCATTCATATGCCAGGGAGAACAAATGGAGCACAGCTTTGAAACATGCTTACAGCTTTACAGCGAAGAAAATGGCTTGTCTCATTACACACACATTTATATAATTTCAAAAACCATGTCGCGGGCTGGTTTGATAACAAACAACGTTGTTCAGTCATGTTACCTAGCTAGCTAACAACCTGGTAACTTGACAGTAGGTCTAGGCTAATTTCATTGGCCCA
>NW_019946954.1:0-21036 GCF_002910315.2 Salvelinus sp. IW2-2015 | reverse complement strand
GGGAGGAAGGGTCTGCTACTCATGAGCTGTGCATGCAAGTGGATTCATATAGGCATAATGTAGGCCGAAACTATATCAACATGAATTTATTTCTGGTGCTCCTTAAATTTTGTTTGGTGCCTAACGTTTTTAAAGTTGGGAGCCGGTGTGTTGTGGGAGAGAGAGAGTATGGTGGTGTGTTTATGAGAGTGAGGGGAGAGAGATCTGTGAGGAATGGTGGTAGAGTGTGTGTGTGTGCACGCGCTTACTGAAGAGTAAAGAATGTTTGCAGTGTTTTCCCCTTACTGCCACAATGAGATACAGATCATTCTGCATGTACAGCATATTCCTCCCTCCCATTCCAGCCAGATCACAGGTAGGCCTTTGCAAATAGGAGCAAATCAGCCATTCTATGCAGTATCTATTATGCAGTGTAAAGTTAAATTCAATATGTGTTGTATTGAGTATGTATTGAGTATATATTGAGTGTGAATATCAGTGACAGGTTGTTTTGTGTAGCACATGGCCATAACATTTAGAAAACAGGAACACGCGTCGGTGGGACAAGGCAAACAGGACGCTAGATATTTTGTCACCGTGGTATCGCAATACATGTTTTTGTTTATTAAACTTTATTTACTAGGCGAGTCAGTTAAGAATAAATTATTATATACAATGACAGCCTACCAAAATGCAAAGGACCTGCGGGGCTGGGATTAAAAACAAAAATATAGGACAAACACACATCACGACAAGAGAGACACCACAATACTAAAAAAGAGAGACCTAGAGACAACATGAGAATGGCAGCTGTAACGAGTGCGCTGAGAGTCGGGAAGCAAGTACAGGGAGTGAGTGTTTTAATAAATAAACAAAACAATAAACACGAAACACAAACAACGCACCGACATGAAACAGAGTCAATAACACCTGAGGAAAGAGCCAAGGGGAGTGACAGATATAGGGAAGATAATCAAGAGGTGATGGAGTCCAGGTGAGTGTCATGAGGCACAGGTGCGTGAGCCAATGGTGACAGGTGTGTGGGATAATCAGCAGCCTGATGACTAGAGGCCGGAGAGGGAGTGTACGTGACAACAATACATCGCGCGAAGCAGCCACAACTGTCACTAAGAGTGTCCATGATTAAGTCTTTGAATGAAGAGATGAGATAAAACTGTTTGTTGCAGCTCGTTCCAGTCGCTAGTTGCAGCGAACCTAAAAGAGGAACGCCCGGGAGTGTGTGTTTTGGGGACCTTTAACAGAATGTGATACTTGGTATGGTATCGTAGGTCAATTTGGGTATTGTGACAACACTAGTTTGTATACATTAACCCATGCAGAACCCAACAGATGGCCTGTTACAAAGCTGTAAAAGGTTGGTAGTCCTGCCTACCCAGACTGGCTTTATACCATTACCTGCCGGCTGCCGTGTGGTTTGATAACAAACAACGTTGTTCAGTCATGTTACCTAGCTAGCTAACAACCTGGTAACTTGACAGTAGGTCTAGGCTAATTTCATTGGCCCAGGAAGAAAGGAAAAGGGTCTGCTACTCATGAGCTGTGCATCAAAGGGTAGGATTCATATAGGCATAATGTAGGCCGAAACTATATCCAACATGAATTTATTTCTGGTGCTCCTTAAATTTTGTTTGGTGCCTAACGTTTTTAAAGTTGGGAGCCGTGTGTTTGTGGGAGAGAGAGAGAGTATGGTGTGTGTGTTTATGAGAGTGAGGGAGAGAGAATCTGTGAGGAATGGTGGTAGAGTGTGTGTGTGTGTGCACGCGCTTACTGAAGAGTAAAGAATGTTTCATGCAGTGTTTTCCCCTTACTGCCACAATGAGATACAGATCATTCTGCATGTACAGCATATTCCTCCCTCCCATTCCAGCCAGATCACAGGTAGGCCTTTGCAAATAGGAGCAAATCAGCCWTTCTATGCAGTATCTATTATGCAGTGTAAAGTTAMATTCAATATGTGTTGTATTGAGTATGTATTGAGTATATATTGAGTGTGAATATCAGTGACAGGTTGTTTTGTGTAGCACATGCGCATAACATTTAGAAAACAGGAACACGCGTCGGTGGGACAAGGCAAACAGGACGCTAGATATTTTGTCACCGTGGTATCGCAATACAATGTTTTTGTTTATTTAACCTTTATTTAACTAGGCGAGTCAGTTAAGAATAAATTATTATATACAATGACAGCCTACCAAAATGCAAAGGACCTGCGGGGCTGGGATTAAAAACAAAAATATAGGACAAACACACATCACGACAAGAGAGACACCACAATACTAAATAAAGAGAGACCTAAGACGACAACATAGAATGGCAGCTGTAACGAGTGCGCTGAGAGTCGGGAAGCAAGTACAGGGAGTGAGTGTTTTAATAAATAAACAAAACAATAAACACGAAACACAAACAACGCACNTATACAATGACAGCCTACCAAAATGCAAAGGACCTGCGGGGCTGGGATTAAAAACAAAAATATAGGACAAACACACATCACGACAAGAGAGACACCACAATACTAAATAAAGAGAGACCTAAGACGACAACATAGAATGGCAGCTGTAACGAGTGCGCTGAGAGTCGGGAAGCAAGTACAGGGAGTGAGTGTTTTAATAAATAAACAAAACAATAAACACGAAACACAAACAACGCACCGACATGAAACAGAGTCAATAACACCTGAGGAAAGAGCCAAGGGGAGTGACAGATATAGGGAAGATAATCAAGGAGGTGATGGAGTCCAGGTGAGTGTCATGAGGCACAGGTGCGTGAGCCAATGGTGACAGGTGTGTGGGATAATCAGCAGCCTGATGACCTAGAGGCCGGAGAGGGAGTGTACGTGACAACAATACATCGCGCGAAGCAGCCACAACTGTCACTAAGAGTGTCCATGATTAAGTCTTTGAATGAAGAGATGGAGATAAAACTGTTTGTTGCAGCTCGTTCCAGTCGCTAGTTGCAGCGAACCTAAAAGAGGAACGACCCAGGGATGTGTGTGTTTTGGGGACCTTTAACAGAATGTGATACTTGGTATGGTATCGTAAGTCAAATTTGGGTATTGTGACAACACTAGTTTGTATACATTAAACCCATGCAGAACCCAACAGATGGCCTGTTACAAAGCTGTAAAAGGTTGGTAGTCCTGCTTCTACCCAGACTGGCTTTATACCATTACCCCCCTGCCTCCCCAAGGCCCAGCCTTAACACAGCCTAGCCAAGTCATCCTTGAGTCATTCAGTTTGGTTCAATCACTGGGCAACCGTCTGCCGCTCCGACCCTAACCTCCGACCCCGGCTTTTGATCACTACCGTTTCAGTCTCTGGGAGAAGAGGAGAGAAATAGAGCGAAGCCAGACAGAGCTGGCTGCCACTAGTCTTTGTTCCTCAAAGTCCTCTCCTATTGTTCCCCAGAAGAACGTCCCTTTTGTTTACTGTTGTTTACTGTTGTTAATTACAAATGACATCCATTTTTACATTTACATTTGGGTCATTTAGCAGACGCTCTTAACCAGAGTGACTTAAACTCAGGTTGACCATTCCAGCCAGCAAGAAATGTTTAGGGGTTTTCTTTGTCTTTTCCTTATATAAATTTAACCCACAATCTTGCCGTTACTATCGCTACGCTCTTACCAACTGAGTTGGTTGAGAATAGAAAAGACTATGTCCTTTTCTGGGAATGTATTTTTGTTGGTTTTGGTTGTTCTGCTATTGCTCTGACAAGGCCAAATTGAAGCCAACTCATCCTCCGTGACGCACCATGTCATCATCCAGAACGTCCTCCAGACCTTCGGAAGACATTGCAGAATTATCCCTGACATTTGTGTGAAAGGAAGATTCATAAAACAAACCTTCACAAAACAGGAAAAAGTGCCCTTATTTAAACTGGCTTGTATTCATTTAAGTTCAGCAGAACTGTAGATCATATTCAGAAAGCCCTTCAGTTGATAACATGTTGTTTTCCCCCACCTAGCAGACCCAGGTCTTATAGCTACTAACTGTCATCAGGATTATTGTTACGACCCCCTGCCCTCTGTTTCCACACGTACACACACACACGCACACCACACAGCTTACACTCATGTTAATTGTTATTCTATAGAGCTGTGAGTGTCTATGGAGGTCAAAGTTGACGTATTGTCATCCTGCCTCTCCGATTGTCTCTCTACTCGTTAGTGAAATTACCATCAACAGTGTTATGTGTGTGTGTATTTCTTGATTTAATGACCTTAGCAGCTGATTAAGTTGAGTGTTTATATATTTTAGGGCTCGTTACTTACACGTGATGTCACATATAGGGCAACAAATCAACGTTTATTGGTTGAGTACACAGATTTGCAGATGTTATCACAGGTGCAGCGAAATGCTTGTGTTTCTAGCTCCAACAGTGCAGTAATAATACCTAGCAATAAATAAATAAAAACAATACACACATTATATAGGGTGAGCCGTGATTAGAATACAGTATGTACATATAAAGTGGGTGAAACAGTATGTAAACATTATTAAGGTGACCAGTGTTCAATGACTCTTATGTAAGGTGCAGTGTAGAGTACCGGGTGGTAGCCGGCTAGTAACAGTCTCTAAGGTGCAGGGTAGAGTACCGGGTGGTAGCCGGCTAGTAACAGTCTCTAAGGTGCAGGGTAGAGTATCGGGTGGTAGCCGGCTAGTAACAGTGACTAAGGTTCAGGGCAGGGTACCGGGCGGAGGACGGCTAGTGGTGGCTGTGGTGAGACACGCACAGCGGGTTAGTGACACCCCGAACCCAACCAGACGGTTTAATTCCCTTTAATAAACCCTGTTTTACCCTGCATGCTGTATGCTATCATTATGGTGGGACCTAGGATTGAATTGATTGGACATTAATGTCATTGGACTGGGGAGGAGGGGGGGAATGGAGGTGAGAGGACGCCTACTGTTGTCCTATGAAGGAATCCTTCAGTTATATAAGAAATTCTTGGAATTGATGTTTGGATTGTTGTCTTTATTTCCCAGTACTCAACGAGCTGAAGATCGAAGACAGACAATCAGACAGATAGCAGACAGATGTGGAGACAGACACATAGTGTGCATCTGAAATGGCACCCTATTCCCTTTTAACCAGAGCCCACCAAGGGAATACGGTGCCATTTGGGACAGAGCCATAGAACATAGAAGCAGACATCCTGTCTGTCAGTAAAAATAGAGGTACAGTAGATGTAGTTTATAATCTTGGTCGGACTGTAAAGGACAATTACTCTTCCACATAGACTTAACACAATGCGACTTCAAGGATGCTGGCAGGAAGGATACAAACTGAACAAACAAACGATTCTGGAGGCTTCACGGTCTCTTTGCACAAAATTGACCCTCTGGGTTGTGATCATCAGGCATCAAACAGAAAAAACAGACTGGAACAGGGAGAGACTTTCTGAACTTACTGGTCCAATATGAAACACTGTTTTCTGTTGCATGCCCGAATGAACATGGCCCTGTATTGAGTCAACACCTGTCTCCTCTAGCTGGTATGTTTGAGGATTCTCAGAACCTCAGAATCTCCCTCTGTCTCAGACATCAAACACCAACATCTCCTCCAATCCCAGAGGTCCGTCACAAACTAGGGTTTTTCCAGGACACCACACAGGGGGTCCCGGTGTTCACTCTGGTTTCATTCTGTACTTCCTGTAACAAAATCTCTATTTCCACCTTTGTCATTAGAGTTTCTATGAGACAAGGGAAGTATAGCAAGGTAAGAATCTCTTATATCAGAATGGACAGTTAAAGCATCCTGGTTTACTGCATTCTATATGCTCCAAGGTTTATATTCAATAGATACAGACAATGACTCACTTCTCTTTCATAACATTCAATACAGTAGAACAAACTGCAAATGTTTTTTTTGTTACGTTTTTAAAAACGCATACACAGCTCGAGCAAGACATTCATCAGCATTTCTCTGACTAGGTTCCTCCATTGAGTCAAAAAAAACTTCTGATTCATAATTTTCACCTCGAATAGAAGTAGAGGGACTTTTGTCAGAGGTTGCTTGTTGTGAGCACTGAGGGAACTTTATGCACTTGGCCAGATGATTCTGCATCTTTGTTGCATTCTTCACATATGATTTGGCACAGTATTTGCAAATGCACACAGCTTTTCCTTCTACATTAGCTGCAGTGAAATTTCTCCACACATCAGATAGTGCCGTGGCATTTTCCTGTAAAGATTAGAAGGAAAAAATTGTCAAAAAACCCCAAATACAATTCCATGTACAGAATTGTTAGATTAAACAACTCCTTTGTAAGATAAATGTTTTTAAATGAAACATGTATGGAAACAGGTGAATTAACACTCCTCAGTTAGCAGGCTCAAGCAAGCTAAAACCCACAAGGTAGCAAAAAGTAACTATAAGAAATTGTTAACAAGTTAAAAATATTTTAAACACACTTTGCTGTAGGCTTGCAGCCTACTATTTACTAGTAACAAAACAATTATGTATGTCATATAAAATACTGTTGAAGTCGGAAGTTTAAATACATTTTCACAATTCCTGACATTTAATCCTAGTCTTAGGTCAGTTTGGATCGCCACGTTATTTTGAAAGAATGTGAAATGTCAGAATAATAGTAGAGAGAATATTTATTCAGCTTTATTTCTTTCATCACATTCCCAGTGGGTCAGAAGTTTAACATACACTCAATTAGTATTTGATAGCATTGCCTTTAAATTGTTTAACTTGGGTCAAACGTTTCGGGTGGCCTTCCACAAGCTTCCCACAATAAGTTGGGTGAATTTTGGCCCATTCCTCCTGACAGAGCTGGTGTAACTGAGACAGAGTTTGTAGGCCTCCTTGCTCGCACAAGCTTTTTCAGTTTTGCCCACAAATCTTCTTTAGGATTGAGGTCAGGGCTTTGTGATGGCCACTCCAATACCTTGACTTTGTTGTCCTTAAGCCATTTTGCCACAACTTTGGAAGTATGCTTGGGGTCATTGTCCATTTGGAAGACCTATTTGCGACCAAGCTTTAACTTCCTGACTGATTGAGATGTTGCTTCAATATATCCACATAATTTTCCTCCCTCATGATTGCCATCTATTTTGTGAAGTGCACCCGTCCCTCCTGCAGCAAAGCAACCCACAACATGATGCTGCCACCCCCGTGCTTCACGGTTGGGATGGTGTTCTTCGGTTTGCAAGCCTCTCCCTTTTTCCTCCAAACATAACGATGATCATTATGGCCAAACAGTTCATTTTTGTTTCATCAGACCAGAGACATTTCTCCGAAAAGTACGATCTTTGTCCCCATGTGCAGTTGCAAACGTAGTCTGGCTTTTTTATGGCGGTTTTGGAGCAGTGGCTTCTTCCATGCTGAGCAGCCTTTCAGGTTATGTTGATATGGGACTCGTTTTACTGTGGATATAGATACTTTTTGTACTGTTTCCTCCAGCATCTTCACAAGGTCAGTTGCTGTTGTTCTGGATTGATTTGCACTTTTCACACCAAAGTACGTTCATCTCCAGGAGACAGAAGGTGCGTCTCCTTCCTGAGCGGGTATGACGGCTGCGTGGTCCCATGGTGTTTATACTTGCGTACTATTGTTTGTACAGATGAACGTGGTACCTTCAGGCGTTTTGGAAATTGCTCCCAAGGACGAACCAGACTTGTGGAGGTCTACGATTTGGCTGATTCTTTTTGATTTTCCCATGATGGTAAGCGGAAGGAGGCACTGAGTTTGAAGGTAGGCCTTGAAATACATCCACAGGTACACCTCCAATTGACTCAAATGATGTCAATTAGCCTATCAGAAGCTTTTAAAGCCATGACATAATTTTCTGGAATTTTCCAAGCTGTTTAAAGGCACAGTCAACTTAGTGTATGTAAACTTCTGACCCACTGGAATTGTGATACAGTGAATTATAAGTGAAATAATCTGTCTGTAAACAATTGTTGGAAAAATTACTTGGGTCATGCACAAAGTAGATGTCCTAACTGATTTGCCAAAACTATAGTTTGTTTACAAGAAATTTGTGGAGTGGTTGAAAAACTAGTTTTAATGACTCCAACCTAAGTGTATGTAAACTTCCAACTTCAACTGTATATTCACCCCACCCAGTATTGTAATCAAAACTTACCAGAAAGCATGTAGTCCTTGGCTCAGACAGTGTAGTAGTGTGGGCTCAATAGCATCTCATTAGTGTGCAAGATCTTGAGAATCAGCTGTACATGTGATGGAAGAATGCACTGTGCATGCAGAGGGTTGCAATTCCATTGAATTGGGGATAGTTTAACCAACATATGCCACAAGACCTAGAATTGCCTTATGTGTATCCCATAAAAAAAAGGTTCACTGTAATAAGCTAACTATTTTGATGAATTTAAGCAAAATTCCAGGGATTCTCCCATGGAACATTTCCGGGAAAATTCTGGAAATTTACCGGAAGGTTTTCTGACCCTATGCAAACCTATTTGAGACGATACACCGAGGAATACATTTGAGTTATTTTACTAAACTTTAGTTTACTAAACCCTCAGCTGAGCTGAACACAACATACATTCTCTCTCTCTCTGGCCCTGTTATATCTCTCTCTCTTGCCTCCTCTGTCTCTCTCTCTCTCCCCCCTTCTCTTTTCCTGTTTCTCTCTCGGTCCTTCAGCTGAGCTGCTCTTTCTGTTTTTCTCTGTCTCTCTGTCTCTCTCTCTCTTTGTGTCTCTGTCTCTCTCTCTCTCTCTCTCTCTCTCTCTCTCTCTCACTGTGTATCTCAATTCAATTTAAGGGCTTTATTGTCATGGGAAACCTATGTTAACATTGCAAGTGAAGTAGATAATAAACAAAAGTGAAATAAACATTAACAATGTACAGTAAACATTACACTCACAGAAGTTCCAAAAGAATAAAGACATTACAAATGTCATATTATGTCTATATACAGTGTTGTAAAGATGTGCAAATAGTTGAAGTAGAAAAGGGAAAATAAATAAGATATGGGTTGTATTTACAGTGGTGTTTGTTCTTCACTGGTTGCCCTTTTCTTGTGGCAACAGGTCATAAATATTGCTGCTGTGATGGCACACTGTGGTATTTCACCCAGTAGATATAGGCATTTATCAAAATTGGTTTTGTTTTCGAATTCTTTGTGGATCTGTATAATCTGAGGGAAATATGTGTCTCTAATATGGTCATACATTTGGCAGGCGGTTAGGAAGTGCAGCTCAGTTTCCACCTCATTTTGTGGGCAGTGTGCACATAGCCTGTCTTCTCTTGAGAGCCAGGTCTGCCTATGGTGGCCTTTCTCAATATCAATGATCACTGAGTCAAAGCTTTCCTTAAGTTTGGGTCAGTCACAGTGGTCAGGTTTTCTAACACTGTGTACTCTCTGTTTAGGGCCAAATAGCATTCTAGTTTGCTCTGTTTTTTGTTAATTCTTTCCAATGTGTCAAGTAATTATCTTTTTGT
Source organism: Salvelinus sp. IW2-2015 (assembly GCF_002910315.2). NCBI lineage: Eukaryota > Metazoa > Chordata > Actinopteri > Salmoniformes > Salmonidae > Salvelinus > Salvelinus sp. IW2-2015. The sequence goes on along the minus strand of NW_019946954.1, from coordinate 11,614 downwards.
TTTCTCATGACTTGGTTGGGTCTAATTGTGTTGCTGTCCACGGGCTCTGTGGGGTCTATTTGTGTTTGTGAACAGAGTCCCAGGATCAACTTGATTAGGGGACTCTTCTCTGTAGGTGATGGCTTTGTTATGGAAGGTTTGGGATTCTCTTCCTTTTAGGTGGTTGTAGAATTTAATGGCTCTTTTCTGGATTTTGTTAATTAGCGGGTATCGGCCTAATTCTGCTCTCTGTCTCTCTCTCCATGTACGTGCCTCAGTGGTTAGAGAGGTGGCCTCGATGTTGATGTTTCTCTCCTGCTCTCTCATTGAATGAGAGAAGATGAGGAAGGAAAGGAACATCTCAACCTCCTTTGTCAGAACGCACACACACAAATGCACAACGAATCCCAACAGCCTCAACACATAAACACGCCATCACATGGAACTGCCCTCGGGGTTGCCACAGCAATCACCAGTGGGCGCTACTCCGAGACGATGCCAGGGCCGTCAGAAGATCAGTCTCTTTCATCGTGTTGAGATAACGCCTGGCCAAATTAAACACTGTTGTTCTGAAGCTCTAGCTGCCTTTTTTTATACACTTTGATGATGCACTATGCAAAAATCCCTCCTCCATTTCCTTGTTGCTAAAATGTCAGTTTATGTGACAAAAAAAGCAAGTATAGTGTAGAGAATCATTGTATCATCTAAACTGCTGTGAAATATATTTTAAATAACCTAAAAGATTGTATTTACGGCTTTGAAGCTGGTGTACCAAACCAAAATTTAAAAACTAAACTTAAGAATGGGAAGCATAGAAATAGTGCACATAGAACAGATCTACCGCTTCTTAGACTTGCTTTCAATTAGAATGACAGATCTATAACGTTTCTATGTACATTTGGTCAGGTCGCCCAAAAAGTTACATATTGTAGCTTTAATGTTGTACAGTCATGACACTAAGCTGACAGAGAAAGACTGAGTGACAGACAGTTTAACCATTTGTGTTCTGTGGCTGGTGGTGCTGAAGATAGATAATGTGTGCTTAAATACACAGTTGTCATGGCAGAAGATAGTTACTGCATGGACTCAGTCTCCTTGTCGTAAGTGGTGTTGTATATTTTAGTACAGTGTGCAATTCCAGACAACTCACATCTTAAATCACACACGTTGTGAATATGAGTAGCTCACTAATAACTACCTTTAACTGCCTTCATTTTGCTGGACCCCAGGAAGAGTAGCTGCTGCTTTTTCAGGAACTAATGGGGATCCATAATAAATACAAATGCAGCCTAACGCCAACACTGTGCTGAATGGTTGATATGTCCAAAATGTGTAGGATGCTTTTTAGGCTTCAATTAACTTTTTATTGTTGACATTTGTTAGTTAACCTTTTCCCATTCCTTTCTTTTCCCCTCTCTCAGCTGTCCGGAAYGACCGCAATAAGAAGAAGAAGGAGAGTCCCAAGCCAGAGCTGACAGAGAACTACGAGTTGAGTGCAGAACAAGAGGCCATCATAGAGAAGATACGCAAGGCTCATCAGGAGACCTTCCCATCGCTCTGCCAGCTGGGGAAATACACCACGGTTAGTAATGTAGCACACAGACACACACAGAGACACACCCACACAGATAATAGAATAGAGGTATACTACAGGATATTGTCATTTTCAGATCACAGAAATGCGTAACCCAACCCCTCGAGAAATTCTCACACAGACCCTGAGGGGTTGGAATCCAGGGTCAGCCACTGTGCAGTTTAGAGGTTTGCTCAAGGGCACAACGACAGGAGATTAGCATGCACACAGACACACTTATATTTAGTTGTAGTTAATTCTCCAGGCACAGTTTGCATCAATCTCAGTGTAGTGAGGTCTGGCTAACTCAGACATCGATAGATTATTGTCTACATGTCCCACTGACGCACACCACAAGCATGTATCTCTAACCCTCTGTTGACACACTGTCTGTTTCATTTTGTGTGATAATGTACTTCTGACTGGCGGAGCCCACAAAGGAAATCGATCCTATGTACTGTACTCCAAATCCCCCTCTAATGCAGTAGCCAGAACTCAATTATTAGGTAAATCCTCCCCAACACAACTCAATAACCTCTCCTGTCCATGCAATTCCAGGACAGTTGGATAGATTTAGAATGGAAATCCATGACAATCAAAGGAGGTTAGGAGCAGTCTTTAGGGCAGGTGCTTCATGTCAACTGATGATCAATATCTGGAGAGTGTCATGAGAAGATAGACATTCTACACTAGTCTTTAGAGAGCCTTGATAGGTTCCACAACTGAACAGTGGTCCTGTGCTCTGCTGCTGAGCCTCTGCTGCTTCCAGACTATTTATTTTATTTTACTTCACCTCTTTTTAATTAACCAGGTAGGCCAGTAGAGAACAAGTTCTCATTTACAATTGCGACTTGGCCAAGATAAAGCAAAGCAGTGCGACAAAAACAACAACACAGAGTTACACATGGGATAAACAAATGTACAGTCAATAACACAATAGAAACATCTGTATACAGTGTGTGCAAATGAAGTAAGGAGGTAAGGCAATAAAATAGGCCATAGTGGCGAAGTAATTACAAATGAGCAATTAACACTGGAGTGATAGATGTGCAGATGAGGATGTGCAAGTAGAAATACTGGTGTGCAAAAGAGCAGAAAAACAAAAACAAATATGGGGATGAGTAGGTAGAGATGGTCGGATCGTTAAATCGGAATGGCGATTAATTTAGGGCGATTTCAAGTTTTCATAACAATCGGAAATCGGTATTTTTGGACACAGATTTTGCCGATTTTTTTATATTTTTTATTTATTTTTTACACCTTTATTTAATCTTTATTTAACTAGGCAAGTTAGTTAAGAACACATTCTTATTTTCAATGACGGCCTAGGAACGGTGGGTTAACTGCCTCGTTCGGGGCAGAACGATAGATTTTTACCTTGTCAGCTCGGGAGATTCAATTCTTGCAACCTTACAGTTAACTAGTCCAACGCTCTAACCACCTGATTACATTGAACTCCACGAGGAGCCTGCCTGTTACGCGAAGCAGTAAGCAAAGGCAAAGTTTGCTAGCTGCATTAAACTTATCTTATAAAAACAATCATCAATCATAATCACTAGTTAACTACACATGGTTGATGATATTACTAGTTTATCTAGCGTGTCCTGCATTGCATATAATCGATGCGGTGCGTATCGTTGCTCCAATGTGTACCTAACCATAAACATCAATGCCTTTCTTAAAATCAATACACAGAAGTATATATTTTTAAACCTGCATATTAGCTAAAATAAATCCAGGTTAGCAGGCAATATTAACCAGGTGAAATTGTGTCACTTCTCTTGCGTTCATTGCACGCAGAGTCAGTGTATATGCAACAGTTTGGGCCGCCTAATTTGCCAGATAATTAAGTAATTATAACATAAACATTGAAGGTTGTGCAATGTAACAGGAATATTGTAACTTATGGATGCCACCCGTTAGATAAAATACGGAACGGTTCCGTATTTCACTGAAGAATAAACGTCTTGTTTTCGAGATGATAGTTTCCGGATTCGACCATATTAATGACCTAAGGCTCGTATTTCTGTGTGTTATTATGTTATAACTAAGTCTATGATTTGATAGAGCAGTCTGAACAGAGCGGGGGTAGGCACCAGCAGGCTCGTAAGCATTCATTCAAACAGCACTTTCGTGAGTTTTGCCAGCAGCTCTTCGTTGTGCTTCAAGCATTGAGCTGTTTATGTCTTCAAGCCTATCAACTCCGAGATTAGGCTGGTGTAACCGATGTGAAATGGCTAGCTAGTTAGCGGGGTGCGCGCTAATAGCGTTTCAAACGTCACTCGCTTGAGACTTGGAGTGGTTGTTCCCCTTGCTCTGCATGGGTAACGCTGCTTCAAGGGTGGCTGTTGTCGACGTGTTCCTGTTCGAGCCCGTAGGAGCGAGGAGAGGGACGGAAGCTATACTGTTACACTGGCAATACTAAAGTGCCTATAAGAACATCCAATAGTCAAAGGTTAATGAAATACAAATGATATAGAGAGAAATAGTCATATAATTCCTATAATAACTACAACTAAACTTCTTACCTGGGAATATTGAAGACTCATGTTAAAAGGAACACCAGCTTTCATATGTTCTCATGTTCTGAGCAAGGAACTTAAACGTTAGCTTTTTACATGGCACATATTGCACTTTTACTTTCTTCTCCAACACTTTGTTTTTGCATTATTTAAACCAAATTGAACATGTTTCATTATTTATTTGAGGCTAAATTGATTTTTTGATGTATTATATTAAGTTTAAATAAGTGTTCATTCAGTATTGTTGTAATTGTCATTATTACAAAAACATTTTTAAAATTGGCAGATTAATCGGGTCGGCTTTTTTGTCCTCCAATAATCGGTATCGGTATCAGCGTTGAAAAATCATATCGGTCGACCACTAGAAGATAGTTGGTTGGATGGCTATTAACAGATGGCCTGTGTACAGCTGCAGCAATCGGTAAGCTGCTCTGACGCTGTTGCTTTAAGTTAGTGAGGAGATATAAGTCTCCAACCTCAGTGATTTTTGCAATTCATTCAGCCATTGGCAGCAGAGAACTGGAAGAAAAGGCGGCCAAAGGGGGTGTTGGCTTTGGGGATGACCAGTGATATACCTGCTGGAGCGTGTGCTACGGGTGGGTGTTGCTATGGTGACCAGTGAGCTGAGATAAGGCGGAGCTTTACCTAGCAAAGACTTATAGATGACCTGGAGCCAGTGGGTTTGGCGACGAATATGAAGTAGGACCAGCCATCGAGAGCATACAGGTCGCAGTGGTGGGTAGTATATGGGGATTTGGTGCAAAACGGATGGGACTGTGATAGACTGCATCCAATTTGCTGAGTAGAGTGTTGGAGGCTATTTTGTAAATTACATCGCCGAAGTCGAGGATCGTAGATATGGTCAGTTTTACGAGGGTGTGTTTGGCAGCATGATTGAAGGGAGCTTTGTTGCAATAATACAAAGCCGATTCTAGATTTTAATTTTGGATTGGAGATGCTTAATGTCACGCCCTGACCGTGAGATCCTTTTTTGTCTCTATTTTGGTTGGTCAGGGCGTGAGTTTGGGTGGGCATTCTATGTCTGGTGTTCTATGTTGTCCTTGTTTTGTATTTCTGTGTGTTTGGCCTGGTATGGTTCTCAATTAGAGGCAGCTGTCTATCGTTGTCTCTGATTGAGAATCATTACTTAGGTAGCCTGTTCCCACTGTGTTGGTGGGTGATTGTTTTTCTGTTTAGTGTATGTCACCTTGCAGAACTGTTCGTTGATCGTTTTGTTGTTTTGTTCTAGTATTCGGTATTCATTAAAAGGAATTATGAATACTTACCACGCTGCACCTTGGTCTTCTCCTTCTCCTCTATACGACGATCGTTACAGAATCATCACCAACAAAATGACCAAGCAGCATGGGAAAATGGACTCCTGGACATGGAGGAAATTTTGGACGGCAAAGGACCATGGGCAACAGCGGAGAGTATCGCCGTCCTAAAGAGGAGCTGGAGGCAGCCAAAGCGGAGCGGCGACGCTATGAGGAGTTGGCTCGAGGAGAAGTGCACGAGAGGCAGCCCAGAATTTTTTGGGGGAGACACACGGGGAGATTGGCGGAGTCAGGTAGGAGACCTGAGCTAACTACCCGTGCTTTACCGTGGCTAGCGTCGTACTGTCAGGCACCGTGCTATGCGGTGGAGCGCACGGTGTCTCCAGTACATGTGATAAGCCCGGTGCGCTACATCGCAGCTCCTCGCATCTGCGGGCTAAGAGTGGGCATCAAGCAGGAGGGATGATGGCCAGCTCAGCCGATCTGGTCTCCAGTGCGTCTCCTCGGCCCGCGTTATCCTTCGCCAGTCTGCGCACTGTGTCTCCAGTGCGTCTGCACAGCCCAGTGCGTCCTGTGCCTGCGCCCCACAGGGGCAGGGCCAAGTCACCATACAGCCAGGACAGGTTGTGCAGCTTTTTTCTCGAGACCTCCAGTGCGCCTCCACAGCCAGTGTATCCGGTGCCTCGTCAAGGATGAGGCCTCCTGCATGTCTCCCCAGCCGTGTGAGTCCTGCCTGTGCTAAGCCCTAATCCTCCTGCATGTCTCCCAGCTGGTGATTCATGTGCCTTCTCCAGAGCCAAGCCTCCAGTGATGATCATGGCACGAAGCCTCAGCGATGATCCATGGCACGACCCTCCAGTGATGATCCATGGCACGAAGCCTCCAGTGATGATCCATGGTAAGAAGCTCCTGATGAATCATGGCACAAAGCCTCCAGTGGTGATCCATGGCACGAAGCTCCAGTGATGTTCCATGCAACGAAGCCTCCAGTGATGATCCATGGCACGAAGCCCCAGTGATGATCCATCGGTAAGAAGGCCTCCAGTGATAATCCATGCACGATAGCCTCCGTGATGATCCATGGAAGAAGCCTCATGGTGATCCATGGCAACGAGCCTCCAGTGATGACCATGGCACGAAGCCTCCAGTGATGACTCCATGGCACGAAGCCTCAGTGTATGATACATGGTAAAGAAGCCTCCAGTGATAATCCATGGCACGAGCTCCAGTGATGATTCCATGGCACGAAGCCTCCAGTGATGATCCATGGCACGAAGCCTCCAGTGATGAATCCATGGCAAGACGCCTCCAGTGATATCCATGGCACGAGCCTCCAGTATGATCCATGGCACGAAGCCTCCAGTGAAGATCCATGGCACGAAGCCTCCAGTGAGGTATTTCTGCACGATGCCTCCGGTCGCTTCTAGTACGAAGCCTCAGCGTCCGGCCCTCTCTGTGCGGAGCCTCCAGCGACGCCCTCTGTCCGGAGCCTCAGCGACGCCCTCCAGTCCGGAGACTCCGCCGACGCCCTCTAGTCCAGAGCCTCCAGAGTCTCCCTCCTGTCCGAGTCAGCCAGTCTCCCTCCTGTCCGAGCAGCAGAGTCGCCCTCCTGTCCGGAGCAGCCAGAGTCGCCTCCTGTCGGGGCCTGCTTGCGAGGTCCCCGGTCCTGGGGTCAGCGTAAGGTCCCGCACCAGAGCCCGCCACGCGGTGAAAATCCCACCAAGACCCTCCCTATAGGTTTCGAGGTTTTGCGGCGCGAGTCCGACCTTTGGGGGGGGTCTGTACGCCCTGACCGTAGATTCCTTTTTGTCTCTATTTGGTTGGTCCAGGCTGAGTTTGGTGGGCAATTCTATGTCTGGTGTTCTATGTGTCCTTGTTATGTATTCTGTGTGTTTGGCACTGGTATGGTCTCAATCAGAGCAGCTGTCTATCGTTGTCTCTGATTGAGAATCATAACTTAGGTAGCCTGTTCCACCTGTGTTGGTGGGTGTTGTTTTCTGTTTAGTGTATGTCACCTTGCAGAACTGTTCGTTATCGTTTTTTTGTTTTGTTCTAGTATTCGTATTCATTAAAAGGAATTATGAATACTACTACGCTGCACCTTGGTCTTCTCCTTCTCCTCTATATGACGATCGTTACACTTATATGAGTCGGAAGGATGTTACAGTCTAGACAGACACCTAGGTATTTATAGTTGCCAACATATTCTAAGTCAGACGTCCAGATAGTGATGCAATCGGCGGGCGGGTTGCTGGCAGCGATCGGTTGAAGAGCATGCCTCGTTTTATCTAACTTTTAAGAGCAGTTGGAGGCACGAAGGAGGGTTGCTAATGGCATTGAAGCTCGTGTGGAGGTTTGTTAACACAATGTCCAAAGAAGGGCCATGTATACAGAAATGTGCCATCTGCGTAGAGGTGGATCGAAGAATCACCCGCAGCAAGAACGACATCATTGATATATACAGAGAGAAAGAGCGCCAAATTGAACCCTGTGCACCACATAGACTGCCAGAGTCCGGACAACAGGCCCTCGATTTGACACACTGGATACTCTATCTGAGAAGTAGTTTAGTGAACCAGGCGAGGCAGTCATTAGAATAAAAACCAAGGCTGTTAAGTCTGCCAATAAGAATACGGTGATTGACAAGAGTCGAAGCCGTTCGGCCAGGTCGATGAAGACGGCTGCACAGTAATGTCTCTTATCATGGCAGTTATGATATTAGGACCTCAGCGTGCTGAGGTGCACCCGTGACTAGCTCGGAAACCGGATTGCATAGCGGAGAAGGTACAGTTGGATTCAAATGGTCGAAATCTGTTGTTCACTTGTGCTTGCGAAGACTTAGAAAGGCAGGGCAGGGTGATATAGGTCTGTAACAGTTTGGGTATAGAGTGTCTCCCCCTTTGAAGAGGGGATGATCGCGCCTGCTTCCAATCTTTAAGGAATCTCAGACCATTCGAAGAGAGGGTTGAACAGACTAGTAATAGGGTGCAAACAATGGCGGCAGATTAATTTTAGAGAGAGAGGGTCCGATTGTCCAGCCCAGCTGATTTGTAGGATCCAGATTTTGCAGCTCGATAGAACATCAGCTGTCTGGATTTGGGTGAAGGGAGAAGCGGGGGGGGGGGGGGCTTGGCCAATTGCTGCGGGGGTGCAGAGCTGTTGCCGGGTTGGGGTAGCCAGGTGGAAGCATGCCAGCCGTAGAGAAATGCTTTTGAAATTCTCGATTATCATGGATTTTATCGGTGTGACAGTGTTTCTAGCCTCAGTGCGGTGGGCAGCTGGGAGGAGGTGCTCTTATTCTCCATGGACTTTACAGTATGTCCCAAACTTTTGGAATTAGTGCTGCAGGATGCAAATTTCTGTTTGAAAAAGCTAGCCTTTGCTTTCCAAACTGACTGGTATATTGGTTCCTGACTTCCCTGAAAAGTGCATCGCGGGGACATTTCGATGCTAGTGCAGTACGCCACAGGATGTTTTTGTGCTGGTCGAGGGCAGCAAGTCTGGAGTGAACAAGGCTATATCTATTCTTGGTTCTACATTTTTAGGGCATGTTTACTTAAGTGGTGAGGAAAGCACTTTTAAAAAGCAACAGGCATCCTCTACTGACGGGAATGAGTCAATATCCTTCAGAATACCCGGCTAGGTCGATTAGAAAGCCTGCTCGCAGAGGTGTTAGGAGCATTTGACAGTGATGAGGGTGGTCGTTTGACCGCGGACCCTAACGGACGCAGGCAAGAGGCAGTAATCGCTGAGATCCTGGTTGAAAACAGCAGAGGTTATTTATAGGGCAAGTTGGTCAGGATGATATCTATGAAGGTGACATGTTTATGATTTGGGTTGTACCTGGTAGTTCCTTGATAATTTGTGTGAGATTGAGGGCATCTAGCTTAGATGTAGGACTGCCGGTGGTGTTAAGCATATCCAGTTTAGGTCAGCCTAACAGTACGAACTCTGAGATAGATGGGGTCAATCAATTCACATATGGTGTTCCAGGGCACAGCTGAGAGCTGAGGGGGCTCATACCAAGCGGCAACAGTGAGGCTTATTTCTGGAGAGATAGATTTTTAAAAGTGAATCTCGAACTGGTTGGCAATAGACCTGGATAGTATGACAGAACTCTGCAGGCTATCTCTCTGCGTGATTGCAACTCCGCCCCCTTTGCAGTTCTATCTTGACGAATATTTTTTAATTGGGATGGAAATTCAGAATTTTGGTGGCCTTCCTAAGCCAGGATTCAGAACACGGCTAGACATCAGGGTTTGCGTGAGTTGCTAAAGCATGAATAAAGCAACTTAGGGAGGAGGCTTCTGATGTTAATGCATGAATCCAAGGCTTTTAACAGTTACGAAGTCAACAATATGGGCGCTGGGACACACAGGGCCTGGAGTTACGCTCTAACTCCAAAAGAAAGAGAGGAGTAGGATAGGGTACGGCTAAAGATATAAAGAATGGTCGTCTAGTGCGTTAGGAACAAAGATTAAAGAGACATTTCTGAGCGGTGGTAGATTAGATTCAGGGGCATATGTACAACAAGAGTAAAAATGGTAGGTGCGAGTAAAGCGGGCTATACGTGAGATATGGAGTGACGGATTGGAGAGTTGCATAAATCTGTGCGCAGTTCGCTAGGTGCGGGTTCCGCATGTTTGGGGTGGGACATAAGGAGCTATTCTGAGGCATGTGGCAGCGGGACTAGGGTTCACAGTACAATAAACAGAATGAGAGCACCCTAAACAGAAGATACAAGGTCATATTGACATTTACGGAGAAGCATAATAGACATTTAACTCGGACAGTGTTGATTGGAGAGCTAACGATAACAACGAAGACAACAACGGGTACACAGCTAAGAGCATCAACAACGGGTAAATGGCGATGAATGGGCAGAGAGGGTCAGTTAGCTACACACAGGGCCTGAGTTCGAGGCTGGGGCCGACAGATTAACAAAATGAAGTACTGTGTTAATGAACAGTCCAGCAGGCATCGGCTGGGTAGCCGAGTGCTCATAGGGTCCAATGAGCAGCAATAGATGAAACAGGGAGCCGTTCGGTAGTCGTTACTACGCTAGGCGAGCGGGAGACACGGCATTTAGGAAGCAAGCGGGCCGGGGCTAGCAGATGGGTCTTCACCAAAATCCACGACGCAGAGGCCGGTTGAGAGCACATCGGCCGAGTTACGTCAGCAGACCAGCAGACCAGTCGTGATGGATCGGCGGGGCTCCGTGTCGACAAAGGGTCCAGGCCAATTGGCAAGTGATGTATTGTAGTTGGTGTACTTCGTTTGCTAGCCGGGAGATGGGCCTAGCTCGATGCTAACTGGTGCTTGTTTCTGGAAAAGGGCGTTAGCCACAATAGCTACTCGGTAGCAGCTAGCTAGCTGCTATGATCCGGTGTAATGGTCCAGAGCTTGCGGCAGGAATCCAGTGATGTAATGGAAAAAAGCAGTCCGATATGCTCAGGGCTGATATCGCGCTGTGCAGACTGGCAGGTATTATTCGGGCTATCCGGGCTAAAGCGGCTGCTGTCTGAGCTTAAGGTAAAAACCGCTAGCAGTGGCTAACAATGACTAAATAGCTAGTAGCTAATTAGCTAGCTAACTTTTGATGGCTAGCTTCTGATGGAGGGTCCAGTTATAAGGTCTAAAAAATAGCAGATCCTTACCACATTGAGTGAGGCGGGTTGCAGGAAGGTATATTTAATCCAAAAATGGAAAAAAAGAGATTAAAATATATTGAAATGTATACAAAAAAAATATTTACACGGGACAAAAACAAACACATCTTACTGCTACACCATCTTGGATTTATCTGTTCACTGTGTGCATTATTCTACTCAATCTCTACTACGTTACCTTGTGAGCATGTATGTAGTATGCACTTCTACAGATCAGATGTTTGTTTGCACATTCATAATGTCTGTTCTACAACCAGGGGATAGACCATTCATAATGTCTGTTCTACAACCAGGGGATAGACCATTCATAATGTCTGTTCTCTGTTCTACAACAGGGGATAGACCATTCATAATGTCTGTTCAACAACCAGGGGATAGACACATTCATAATGTCTGTTCAACAACCAGGGATAGACCATTCATTATATGTCTGTTCAACACCAGGGGATAGCCATTCATATGTATGTTCTACAACCAGGGAATAGACCATTCATAATGTCTGTTCTAACAACCAGGGGATAGACCATTCATAATGTCTGTTTACAACAACCAGGGGATAGACCATTCATAATGTCTGTTAACAACCAGGGGATA
>NW_019946953.1:15152-26244 GCF_002910315.2 Salvelinus sp. IW2-2015 | reverse complement strand
TACAGAGTTTCAATTAAGAGAGTTCATTCCTGCAGTTCAGCCAATCCCGCTCCCTCAGAGATCTGTGGCTATTGTGACAAAACTGCACATTTTAGAGTGGCCTTTTATTGTCCCCAGCACAAGGTGCACCTGTGTAATGATAATGCTGTTTAATCAGCTTCTTGATATGCCACACCTGTCAGGAGGATGGATTATTTTGGCAAAGGAGAAATGTTCACTAACAGGGATGCAAAATTTGTGCCCAATTCAAGAGAAATAAGCATTTTGTACGTATCAGTTTTAGAAACATATGATGTCATAGGTTATTCATCACATGAGAATGAACATGCCTTTTCAAACTCTATGATATGGCTGTATATAGACTTCCTATATATAGTAACTATCAGTTTTAGGAACATCTACCCCAAATATTTCACCTTATTTTTTACTTTACCCAAAATATGACATCAACGATAGTCAACATGTTGAAAATCTGTGAACGTCTAAATAAGAAATTGGTCCATTTAAACAGCATGTGTTGAACCCTTTCAACAACGGGGAGATGTTACTGATGTGCTTTGTGCCTTCGACGTAAAAACTAGTTTTGGACTTCCACACAAAATGTCTTATTTACTTATTTTTCGTTTTAAGGGAGTGTGTAGGTCGCATTCTGTATCATACAGCTATGAAAGTTATATATTTAGAACCACCTGCTCGATTGGAATCCAGCGACGTCTGTGTCTTCAGTGTCCTAGAACTGTTTAGTTTTTTGTGTTCTGACTTGTAAAACAGAATGAATGAAATAAGTAATGTAAACATATTATCAGTAATTACCAGGAAGCTCTACAATATTTATTTTAAAAGCACACCAAGACTGTTAAAACTGGCATCAGGTTATTGAGGGATCTGGTTAGGATTTACCCTCGTAGCAAGGCCGTTTTATCATGTGGAGGTTTCATTCAGGTCTCTATTTAAATGAACACTCTGTCTTTAGCAGGAGAAAGACCAGACTCAGAAGAACCAGAGCCAGGGACGTCCAAACCAGCAAGAAGACACCAGTGTTCCCACTGTGGAAAGAGTTTTAACCAGAAAGGACACCTGAACCAACATGAGAGAATACACACAGGGGAGAAGCCTTACCACTGCTCCCAGTGTGGAAAGAAAGGGTTTTACCAGAAAAGCTACCTGAAAAAAACATGAGAGAATACACCATAGAGAGAAGCCTTACACTGCTCCCAGTGTGGAAAGAGTTTTACCACTTGTGTAATCGAAAACACATGAGAGAATACACACAGGAGAAAAGCTGTACCGCTGCTCCCAGTGTGGAAGGATTTTACCACTTACGTAACCTGAAAACACATGAGAATACACACAGGGCAGAAGCGCTTACCATTGCTCCCAGTGTGGAAAGATTTTACACTTAATAACCTGAAAACACATGAGCAATACACACAGGGGAGAAGCCTTACTGCTGCTCCCAGTGTGGAAAAGTTTTAACCAGAAAAGCTACCTGAAAAACACGAGAAATAACACACAGGAGAAAGCCTTACCACTGCTCCCAGTGGGAAAGGGTTGTAACCATTAGGTACCTGAAACGACATGAGAGAATACACACAGGGAGAAAAGCTTAACATTGCCAGTGTGGAAGAGGTTGTAAACCACTTAGGTGACCTGAAACGACATGAGAGAATACACACAGGAGAAAATCTTACTGTTGCTCCAGTGTGGAAAGTTGTAAACACTTAGGTGACCTGAAACGACAGAGAGAATACACACCAGAGAAAAGCTGTACCACTGCTCCAGTGTGGAAAGGTTTTACACAGTTAGGGTCCTGAAACGGCATGAGAGAATACACACGGAGAGAAAGCCTTACCACTGCTCCCAGTGTGGAAAGGTTTTACCAGTTAGGGAACTGAAACGGCATGAGGAAATACACACAGGAGAAAAGCCGTACCACTGCTCCCAGTGTGGAAAGAGTTTTACCCAGTTATTGAACTTGAAAACACATGAGAGAATACACACACAGGGAGAAGCGCTTACCACTCCTCCCAGTGTGGAAATTTTAATCAGTTAGGTAACATGAGAACACATGAGATATAAACACACAGGAGATAAGGATGTACTGACAGTAGAAGAGGACAGTTAGGCTGAACAGTAGGATAAATATATGCCTCTGAACAGTGGGACATAGGAAGGTGCAAGCCCTATACGTGTGGGAGAGTAGCTGCAGAAACTTGGGAAATTCGTGTTAGGTATTGACTTTCCAGTGTTTTCACTACTGCATGTATTTTTATGTAAATAAACTGTTATCTCAGATGATGTTGGGGTAATTAAGTACTGGTGCTAATATGTCTGCGCCGCCTCCACTGCCTTAGGATGGTGTCATAGTATCAGGTATCATAGGATGTTTCATAGTATCATATGTATCATGAGGATAGAGGGTCATAGTAAGGATATCATAGGGATGCGGATCATAGTATCCACGGGTATCATTAGGGATGGGTGTCATAGTATCATAGGTATCATAGGATGGGATTCATAGGAGGTACATAGGGATGTGTGTCATAGTACCAGGATATCATAGGATGGGTATCATAGGATCATATGATATCATAGGGATGGTATCATAGGTATCATAGGATGGGTATAGTATCATAGATATCAGAGAGATGGGTATCATAGTATCATAGGATATCATAGGGGATGCTGTATCAATAGTATACAGGGTATCATAGGGATGGATATAGGGTATTCATAGGATGGGTATCATAGATATCATATAGATGGTATCATAGTAGGATATCATTGGGATGTGTATCATAGTATCATAGGATATCATAGGGATGGGTTACATAGGGAATCATATGGATGGTATCATAGTATGTGCTGAATAACTACTGAATAAGTAGTGGTCCTATAATGTAAACTCCAACAGGAAATAAATCTAATGTATAACTTCAAGATAATTTTCACTCTGGTTTCAATTACATTTTCATCCAAACTAACAAGCAAATACTTTATGAGATTTATTGTTACAAATCAACTTGCAAGGTTCCACAGATCAAAAGATCAAAGCCTTGCAGATTGATGGCTGGGGTCCATCTGATGATAAGAGTCTTGGGAAGATCAAAGCCTTGCAGATTGATGGCTGGGTCCATCTGATGATAAGAGTCTGGGAAGATCAAAGCCTTGCAGATTGATGGCTGGGGTCCATCCGATGATAAGAGTCTGGAAGATCAAAGCCTTGCAGATTGGTGCTGGGGGCCATCCGATGATAAGAGTCTGGGAAGATCAAAGCCTTGCAGATTGATGGCTGGGGTCCATCCGATGATAGAGGTCTGGGAAAATCCAAAGCCTTGCAGATTGATGGCTGGGGCCATCTGATGATAAGAGTCTGGGAAGATCAAAGCCTTGCAGATTGATGGCTGGGGTCCATCTGATGATAAGAGTCTGTGAAGATCAAAGCCTTGCCAGATTGATGGCTGGGGTCCATCCGATATAAGAGTCTGGGAAGATCAAAGCCTTGCAGATTGATGGCTGGGGTCCATCCGATGATAAGAGTCTGGGAAGATCAAAGCCATTGCAAGATTGATGGGCTGGGGTCCATCCGATGATAAGAGTCTGGAAGAGCTAAAGCTTGCAGGATTGGATGGCTGGGTCATCCGATGATAAGAGTCTGGGAAGATCAAAGCCTTGCAGATTGATGGCTGGGGTCCATCGATGATAGAGTCTGGGAAGATCAAAGCCTTGCAGATTGATGGCTGGGGTCCATCTGATGATAAGAGTCTGACAGATCAAAGCTTAGCAGACTGATGGCGTGGGTCCATCTGACTGATAAGAGTCTGGAAGATCAAAGCCTTGCAGATTGATGGCTGGGGTCCATCCCGATGATAAGAGTCTGGGAAGATCAAAGCCTTGCAGATTGATGGCTGGGTCCATCTGATGATAAGAGATCTGGGAAGATCAAAGCCTTGCAGATTGATGGCTGGGGTCCATCTGATGATAAGAGTCGGGAAGATCAAAGCCTTGCAGATTGATGGCTGGGGTCCATCTGATGATAAGAGTCTGGGAAGATCAAAGCCTTGCAATTGATGTTAGGGGGTCCATCTGATAGAGGTCTGGAAGAATCCAAAAAGCCTATTTGCCAAATTTGTTAGAAGTAGTGTAAGATAGTAGTTAATAGTGTAAGAATTGAGTTGTGTAATTTGCCAAATAAAATGTATTGGGGGTATGTGAGACAATGAAGATGTACCATAGTTGTTTATTATATTGTGATTGTCTTGTATATATATATATATATATATTAGGGATGATTGTTTATATATTAGGTATGTTGTTTATTATATTGTGATTGCTTGTGTATATATATATATTAGGGATGATTGTTTATATATTAAGGGTATGTTGTTTATTATATTGTGATTGTCTTGTGTATATATATACATATATATTTAGGGATTGATTGTTTATATATTAAGGTATGTTGTTTATTATATTGTGATTGTCTTGTGTATATATATATATATTAGGGATTGATTGTTTATATATTAAGGGTATGTTGTTTATTATATTGTGATTGTCTTGTGTATATTTATATATATTAGGGATTGATTGTTTATATATTAAGGGTATGTGAGACAAGGAAGACGTACCATAGTTGTTAATTAGGAAAGGAAATTGTATTAATTATCGGATGTTGTGAAACAAACAACAATTGTGTCTGTCATTGTCTGTTGTCATTACAATCGCCGCCTAACCTTGTTGTATTCCCCCTTCCCCTTTTGAAAAGGACCACCATGTAAATATCTGTTAAGCATTATTGTGTTATCCTTCATGATTTTCTTAAATTGTATGTGGAGGCGTCACCAGCTGGAGCGCCCTTATTGTATGTATTTTACAAATTGTCAAATAAATTCAATCAATATACATGTTCATATTACGCTTATACTTCTGTGTACAGGAAAGTATTATTTGTAAGATGGAAGAGAAAATATATCAGTTTATTGTTAAATTATTATGACGTTCTTTCCAATACAAAAGTGTAGTAACTATTGTTTCCAAACTGCGTTACCCACTCCAGCCAGCAGATGGCGATTTGCGTCTTTCAGGTGACTCTTCTTGCGTGACGTATAATCTTGTGGATTGAACGCTTCTTCAGGAACAACAACGCGGCTACTCTTTCAACCACCTCGGTAGCTTGCTAGCCAACATAACACTGAAAGATTGACGCTTTAGACCATGTTAATGTACATTAGCTAATCTCAGTGTTGTGAACACAGTTCTGTTGACGTTTCTACTGGTTAACTTTAAGCTAATTTGGTTGTTCAATTTGCAAACTTGTTAAAGATTGATACTGAGCCTAGCACTAGGCTAGTCGCTAATGTTAACTAGCTAGCTAACATCTCGGACCATGAGCTCACTAAACTACTCGCCCCTTGCTAAAGAAGAGGAGGTCTACTGGACGGAGAAAGAAGCTCTGGGGCTGAACATTTTCGTCAAAGAAGAAGAAGAGGGTGTTACAGTGAAAGGAGAGAAGTCTCCGTTTGGAGAGGAAGAGGGGGTGGAGGCTCTCACAGTGGAAGAGGAGGAGGAAGAAGCTTTCAGAATGAAAAAGGAGAAAGAGGAGAATATCACACTGAAAGATGAGGGTATTACAGTGAAATATGAGAAAGAACATATTGTAGTGAAAGAGGAAGAGGGGATAGAGGCTGTCACAGTGGAAGAGGAGGAGATAGACACTTTCAGAATCAAAAAGGAGGCAGAGGAGGCTGTGAAAGAAGAAGAAGAGGATGTTGCTGTGAAAAAAGAGGAAGAACCTTTAGGAGTGGGAGAGGGGATAGAGGCAGGAAGAGGAGGTAGAAGCTTTCAGAATGAAAGAGGAGGATGTTATAGGGGAAAAAGAGGAAGAACCTTTTAGAGAGGAAGAGGAGGCTGTCTCAATAAAGGTGAAGAAGGAGGTCGTTTTGGGAGTGAAAGAGGAGGAGACAGAAGATCAGATTAACACCAGTGAGTACTGTCTTAAAAACAGGGGCACAAACTATGCAGTTGTTGAACTAATGTGGGGTTTTTAAGGGGCATTATACTGAAGTTCTACACTTGAATATGTTGTTCAGTAAGGTAGGAATTGTTTAAGGGGCAATCTGCCATTGGTTCATATATTTTGGGGACTTTTCAATTAGATGTATTGAATTCTCCATGTGGTTTACATTACAGTTCCCCTCATCTAGTATAACAGTCTTTTAAAATGCAATATTGGTGAATATGTTCTACTTAAAATATCAAAGGGATGCAAAAGGAACCCATTTTGTGGAACGACCCTTTTACATTTGCATCACAAATATTTTTTTCGGAAATAAAGATGAAAGTGGTCATTTTAGCACCTTTTTAGACATATTCATGCCTCTTGTAAGACTCTGTGATTGTAATAGACGGTCATAAGTTTACCATCTGTTTGATGTTCTCATTCACACAGGAGAGAGACATGACTATTGTGGATCCTCTGGGGAGCCTCAACAACATCCTGATGCTGACGAGGCAGAGAAGAGTCTCTCCAGATCAGAACACCAGATGGTACAGCTTGGTCTGGTCTAACATACAGCTTGCTCCGTCTGGGTCTGGGCTGGGTTTCTGTAAAGCACTTTATGACAACAGTGACATCAGCATCCATAATGATATGTGTCTGTGTCCCCTCTTTATGATTACCAGGACAACGCTAGCCCTTCCTCTCTCCCAGAGTCCCTGTATCGTGCCTCTCCCGGTAGCACCTTACTGCTGGGTATGAAGAGGTTGTCTGTGCTGCTGGTGGACTGCAGGAAAACAACGGGGCTGAGTGGAACTGTGAGAGGAGGAGAAGAGAAGAAAGGATCAGATTTGACACATCAAAGTAAGTGCTGTAGTTTAGTTTGAACAAATACAATAGATCTGCCCACTGGTATCTGTTACCAGGACAACCAGCAGAGTTCTGTTAGTTGACAGGAAGATAGACTGGTATCTGTTACCAGGACAACCAGCAAAGTTCTGTTAGTTGACAGGAAGATAGACTGGTGGATATGGATGTTATGAATATCATAACACTGAAAAAGGATTCTGCCAATGAAAAGAGAGAAACCAATAGACCATATAAAACCTTGATGGAAGTTAGTTTTAGAGAGAAAGTTTCAAGATTATCTGATGTAAGGTGCATGTTTTACAAAACCTTTTCCTAAAAACATTATGGATGTTACATTGTCTGTCCCAGTCAACCCCCCCTATCTTTACAAGACTCTAGAACACACAAACTAAACTCCAGACATTTCAATGTGGTCTGTATTGCTTCATTAACATCTGATCTACAGATATATTATTCTACACTACTGGTCAAAAGTTTTAGAACACCTACTTATTCAAGGGTTTTTCTTACATTTTACTATTTTCTGCATTGCAGAATAATAGTGAAGACATCAAAACTATGAAATACCACATATGGAATCATGTAGTAACCAAAAAAGTTTTAAATAAATCAAAATATATATGATTTCAGATTCTTCAAAGTAGCCACCCTTTGCCTTGATGACAGCTTTGCACGCTCTTGGCATTCTCTCAACCAGCTTCATGAGGTAGTCAGCTGGAATGCATTTCAATTAATAGGTGTACCTTGTTAGAAGTTAATTTGTGGAATTTATTTCCTCAATGCTTTTGAGCCAGTCAGTTGTTGTTACACGGTAGGGGTGGTATACTGAAGATAGCCCTATTTGGTAGAAGACCACCTCCATATTATGTCAAGAACAGCTCAAATAAGCAAAGAGAAAGGACAGTCCATCATTCCCTTTAAGATATGAAGGTCAGTCAATCAGGAACATTTCAAGGACTTTGAAAGTTTCTTCAAGTGCAGTCGCAACAACCATCAAGCACTATGATGAAACTGGCTTTCATGAGGACCACCACAGGAATGTAAGGCCCAGAGTTACTTCTGATGCAGAGGATAAGTTCATTAGAGTTACCAGCCTCAGAAATTGCAGCCCAAATAAATGTTTCAGAGTTTGTTATGTTCTTATTTTTCAGATTAAATAACCCACGGACACTAGAGAAGCTTTTACCCAAGTTTAATTCTTCCCAAAGGTTCTGTACAGCTGTAATCAGACAACTCAACATTTGTCCCACTCAGATATATATCCCCCTTAAGATACTCCTCCTTCTCTCCAATCCTTCTTATGGTTTAACTTCTTTGGGACTGGGGGGGCAGTATTGAGTAGCTTGGATAATAAGGTGCCCAGAGTAAATGGCTTCTCAGGCCCAAAAGCTAGAATATGCATATAGTTAGTAGATGTGGATAGAAAACACTCTGAAGTTTCTAAAACTGTTTGAATGATGTCTGTGAGTATAACAGAACTCATATGGCAGGCAAAAACATGAGAAAAAATCCAACCAGGAAGTGGGAAATCTTAGGTTTGTAGTTTTTCAACTCATTGCCTATCCAATATACAGTGTCTATGGGGTCGTATTGCACTTCCTAAGGCTTCCACTAGATGTCAACAGTCTTTAGAACCTTGTTTCAGGCTTCTACTGTGAAGGGGGAGCGAATGAGAACTGTTTCAACCAGGTGTCTGGCAGAATGCCATGAGCTAATTCATGCACGTGGCCGTGAGAGTGCGCTGCGTTCATTTTCATTTCTAAAGACAAAGGAATTGTCCGGTTGAAACATTATTGAAGGTTTATGATAAAAACATCCTAAAGATTGATTCTATACATCGTTTGACATGTTTCTACGAACTGTAATGGAACTGTTTTGACTTTTTGTCTGGAGCAAGTGCCTGCGCCTTCTGAATTTGGATTTGTGAACTAAACGCACGAACAAAAAGGAGGTATTTGGACATAAATTATGGACTTTTCCGAACAAAACAAACATTTATTGTGGAACTGGGATTCCTGGGAGTGCATTCTGATGAAGATCATCAAAGGTAAGTGAATATTTATAACGCTATTTCTGATTTTTGCACGGGGGAAGTGCAAAATAAGAGTGTTTTCTATCCAATACTAATAATAATATGCATATCCTCTGGGCCTGAGTAGCAGGCAGTTTACTCTGGGCACGCTTTTCATCCGGACGTGAAAATACTGCCCCCTACACCAGTGAGATTAAGGAAGTGTGTAGGTCACATTCTGTATCATACAGCTATGAAAGTTATATATTTAGAACCACCTGCTCGATTGGAATCCAGCAATGTCTGTGTCTTGAGTGTCAGAACTGTTTAGTTTTTTGTGTTCTGACTTGTAAAAAGATTGAATGTAAACATTATCAGTAATTACCAGGAAGCTCTACAACATTTGTTTTAAAATCACACCAAGATTGTTAGCTGGCCTCCGGTTATTGAGGGATCTGATTAGGATTTACTCTCATAGCAAGGCCTTTTTATTCAGGTCTCTATTTAAAAATGAAACACAGTGTCTTTGGCAGGAGAAAGACCAGACTCAGAGGAACCAGAGTCAGGGACGTCCAAACCAGCAAGACGACACCACTGTTTCCAGTGTGGAACGAGTTTTACCCAGAAAGGAACCCTGAAAGCTCATGAGAGAATACACACAGGGGAGAAGCCTTACCACTGCTCCCAGTGTGGAAAGAGTTTTAACCAGGTAGGTAACCTGAAAATACACGAGAGAATACACACAGGGGAGAAGCCTTACCACTGCGCTCAGTGTGGCAAGTGTTTTAACCTGTTAGGGGCCCTGAAACAACACGGGATAATACACACAGGGGAGAAGCCTTACCACTGCTCCCAGTGTGGGAAGAGTTTTAATCAGTTACGCACCCTCAAAGGTCATGAGCGTATACACACAGGGGAGAAGCCTTACCACTGCTCCCAGTGTGGAAAGACTTTTGACTATTTATGGGATTTCAAAAATCATGAGATTATACACACAGGGGAGAGACCTTACCGCTGCTCTCAGTGTGGCAAGTGTTTTAACCTAATAAGGTCCCTGAAACATCATGAGAGAATACACACAGGGGAGAAGCCTTACCACTGCTCCCAGTGTGGGAAGAGTTTTAACCATTTATTTAACCTGAAAAGACACGAGAGAATACACACAGGGGAGAAGCCTTACCACTGCTCCCAGTGTGGAAAGTGTTTCAACCAGTCAGGGGAACTGAAAACACATGAGAGAAAAAAGTTTTAAACCTAAAAGCTACTTGAAAAAACATGAGAGAATACACACAGGGTAGAAGTCTTACAAATGCTCAGACTGTGGGAAGACATATTACTCATCAGTCACTTAAAAGTCACGTGAGAATCCACACAGGAGAGAATAATTACTTCTCCTAGTGTGAATATTGATATTTAACATCACATTGGCTTAATTATTCTAGTGTGTAAATTTATATTTTACATCACATTGACTTAAAATACACAGTGCTCCAATTGTCTTATATTGTTGACTGATAATGTGTTTACCTGTTTTCACCAAATGAAATTTAATTGTACAAAGTAGTCTCAAACATATATTTATATGTTTTTATTAGAAAACATGAAGTGAATATGGAGTCTGTCAGTTTGAATATAGAGTAGATCAGATTCCATGTGTTTAAATGGTCCTTTTTTAAACTCTTTGTGTGTGTTTATCTGGGTGTGGCATTCCTCCAGCACTACAGATAATACAGTGATATTTGGATGTGATGCATTTGTTCCATTGTTTACATTTGCATTGTTGGTCCACTGATGATTTAATGGCATGAAATATTCACAGACTCTGTAATGGAAAATGTTAATTGTATGTGTCCACATAACTGACTATGTGACTAACCTTGTGAAACTGACCTATTATAATCTCCTGTCCCTGGGAGTATCATCCTGTGTTGCAAACCAGCTGCACCTGTGTCCTTGTATGAATAAAGTCCCTCCCAGGAACAGGAAACTATAAAGATATGTGCCCATCACCCAATGCTTCAGGAATTCAGACTGTCTACACTGCGCTGTGTAACTGTTATTCTCTCTGAGCTCAGAAATAAAGAATCTTGGTTTGACTTGGACTCCAGCAGATCCTTATTTTATAATATCCACCACAACTCTCCCACGGATTGCTGTTTATCATTGTCTCAATGAAGAGTTCCTCGTTCCACTTTTCTGGGGTTATTTACAAG
>NW_019946953.1:9949-15131 GCF_002910315.2 Salvelinus sp. IW2-2015 | reverse complement strand
GTTGTTTCCACGTCATTTCAACAAAACAAATCCATGTGTTGTTAGATCAATGTGAAAAACTGATTGGATTTGTAAAAAGCCGTCAACATCAGGAATCTTTATTTATTTTTCACCCAACTTGTAAGCTAAATCCAATGACAGGTGACATTTTGTGTTGATTTCATGTTGAATTCACGACTCAAAGAAATGTAAATAGAAACTAGATGTTGAACTGACGTCTGTGCCCAGTGGGCTGGTTTGAATAAACAGCAGGTGTTGGATCAATATCCACCTTAGTAGCTAAGTTTCCGTTCAATTTGCGACAGATTTTCATGTGAATATTCTTAAATATGTACAAAACAATATTGGAAAGGAGCATCATGCTCATCACATGCAGTTTCACCACCCTGTGAAGTTCATAACTTATTTCATCTGTAGCCTAATAAACAGCATGGGTTCCCAAGTCGTAGAGGGAGGACCACACAACATATCATCACGTGACTCCAAGTTAACTAAGATATGATGGTTATTATATAAATATTTGCGCATGAAGGAGTTTCCACCATTTCTCGCTCATAAATGTTTACTGACACAAAATGGTCCCACCATGTAAAACGAACAAACAAATTGTCTGTCGGCATTTTTAAAATTGTAAAGGCATATCCTGTTTCCGTCAGCCCGGTCATTACTTTTGAAATGGTTGGATCAATATCCACCTTCATGATATGGATGAAGCCTGATTTGGAATGTCTGAGTAGTTCTATCTGATGTCATAATACATCACTCTGATAATCAAGTGATATTTGGAATGTCTGAGTAGTTCTATCTGATGTCATAATACACCCCTCTGATAATCAAGTGATATTTGGAATGTCTGAGTAGTTCTATCTGATGTCATAATACACCCCTCTGATAGTGATCCATTTGCTCCATTGTTTCCATGTCAGTTGGTTTCCCACTCTGATGATTTATATCTGACAGAGGGGCTTTAAAGGAATAGTATGGTGACATCTTAGTGGGGCTTTAAATGAATAGTATGGTCACATTTACAGGTTGTGGCTCAGTATTCTTAGTATGATGTGAAAAAAGAACAATCAACTATTTATTGATCATGTATATTCCTATTCAGCTTCTACATCTGCATAGAGACAAACAGTATCTTAAAGTTGATTAAATATATATATAAATTGTACACTTCTATTTTCACAATTTGAATTATTATTCATCAAAAACTATACCAACAATACACTGCAGCTTTGACGTCAAGATGAGAATGGGCTGATGGGTGGTGGTGCTACTCTATAGGTAAGGCTGTCCAATATGAATGTTCAATACACACAATAGGTTGATCAGTAGCCAGTTAGCTAGCTGCTACAGTCCAATATGAATGTTCAATACACACAATAGGTTGATCAGTAGCCAGTTAGTTAGCTGCTACGTTTTTAGCAACACAACTCGCTATCAACAAAGTCAAAATGCCCTCCAGGCCTGGTGGTGGCAGCAGTGTACTACATTAACTGTTTACCAGAGCTTCCTGAGGGGAAACAATTAGGCTGTATATAGCTTGATTTTGGAGCCAGCAGCATACCACCCTACTTCCCACAGCTGGCTTGCTTCTGAAGCTAAGCAGGGTTGGTCCTGGTTGGGACGTTAAACGGGTGTCTGGGCTCTCTGTGGTCACTAAAGATCCCATTGCACTTATCATAAGAGTAGGGGTGTTGACTCTGGTGTCCTGGATTAATTCCCATCTGGCCCTCATACCATCATGGTCATCTGATAAACAGTTTACAATTTGGCTCATGCATCCTCCCTCCTCTCCCCTGTAACTATTCCCCAGGTTGTTGCTGTAAATGAGAATGTGTTCTCAGTTGACTTACCTTGTTAAATAAATAATAACCATGTTTCCATCCAAAGTTTATTCATTAGGATATATACAAATATGATGATGTCATAGTGAATTCATGACGTGAATGAACAAGCCTTTTCATACTTTATAACATGGCTATATACAATGCCTTCAGAAAGTATTCAGACCCCTTGACTTTTTCCACATTTTGTTACGTTACAGCCTGTGTATTAATAACTATTAATAAATACTTTTTTCCTCTCATCAATCTACACACAATATCCCATAATGACAAAACAAAACAGGCCTTTAGAAATTGTTGTTAATTTATTAAAAAAATAAAAAATCGAGAAATAACATTTACATAATATTCAGACCCTTACTCAGTACTTTGTCGAAGGACCTTTGGCAGCGATTACAGCATTGAGTCTTCTTGGTATGACGCTACAAGCTTGGCACACCTGTATTTGGGGAGTTTCTCCCATTCTTTTCTTCAGATTTCTCTCAAGCTCTGTCAGGTTGGATGGGAGACGTCGCTGCACAGCTATTTTCAGGTCTCTCCAGAGATGTTAGATCGGGTTCAAGTCCGGGCTCTGGCTCGGCACTCAAGGACATTCAGAGACCAGAGACTTGACCCGAAGCCACTACTGCATTGTCTTGGCTGTGTGCTTAGGGTTGTTGTCCTGTTGAAAGGTGAACCTTCGCCCTCAGTCTGAGGTCCTGAGTGCTCTGGAGCAGGTTTTCATCAAGGATCTCTCTGTACTTTGCTCGGTTCATCTTTCCCTTGATCCTGACTAATCTCCTAGTCCCTGCTGCTGAAAAACATCCCCACAGCATGACGCTGCCACCACCATGCTTCACCCTAGGATGGTGACAGGTTTCCTCCAGATGTGACGCTTGGCATTCAGACCAGAGTTCAATCTTGGTTTCATCAGACCAGAGAATCTGGTTTCTCATGGTCTGAAAGTCCTTTTGGTGCCTTTTGGCAAACTCCAAGTGGGCTGTCATGTGCATTTTACTGAGAGTGGCTTCCGTCAGGCCATCTACCATAAAGGCTTGATTGGTGGAGAGATGCTTGTCCTTCTGGAAGGTTCTCCCATTTCCACAGAGGAACTCTAGAGCTCTGTCAGAGTGACCATCAGATTCTTGGTCACCTCCCTGACCAAGGCCCATCTCCCCGACTGCTCAGTTTGGCCGTGCCGCAAGCTCTAGGAAGAGTCTTGGTGTTCCAAACTTCTTCCATTTTAGAATGATGGAGCCACTCTGTTCTTTGGGACCTCCAATGCTGCAGAATGTGTTGGTACCCTTCCCAAGATCTGTGCCTCGACCCAATCCTGTCTCGGAGCTCTACAGACAATTCCTTCTACCTCATGGCTTGTTTTTACTCTGACAGTCTCATAATAAAGGGTCTGAATACTTACTGTTATGTAAAGAAGGTATATTTTTTATCTTTAATAAATGTTTCTATAAACCTGTTTTTGCTTTGTAATTAAATGTTTTATATTTAACTAGGCAAGTCAGTTAAGAACAAATTCTCATTTACAATGACGGCTACCGCTGAACAGTGCCTTGTTCAGGGTCTAAACAACAGAGTTTTACCTTGTCAGCTCAGGGATTCGATCCATCAACCTTATGGTTACTAGCCCAATGCTCTAACCAATAGGCTACCTGCCACCCCAATGATGGGCTATTGTGTGTAGATTGCTGAATATATATATATTTTTAAAATCCATTTTCAAATAAGGCTAACGTAACAAAATGTGGAAAAGTAAAGGGGTCTGAATACTTCCGAATGCACTGAACAAACATCACATTGAATATTCACCTCACTTTTGAAAAGCTCCATGAGGAAGAAAGGATTCCCAGATGATCTTTTAGATGTTCTGTCTTCAGGATTTCTGGGTTGATGGCTGTTGGAAAGGGGAGGGGCAGTTGAGTGAGCTGGGCCTTTTATGGCCCTGCCTCTGGGAGCCTCTCAGCTTGTGACATGATGAGAGAGAGTGAGAGAGGGCCTACCTGTAAGATATTTTGTGCTATAAACGTACTTCTATTTGAAGAGCTTTTTGACCATTCAGGGACCTAATCTCAAACACTCATGAAAACATGAAAAAAATATTGTCACACGAAAGACTGAATTTGGTAATAAAATGATTTTTTGACAAGTTATATGCATGAAAATAAAGATGTTTTTAAAAAATTTGACATTTGGAGAGTTTTTTGCAGACTATATGAGAGGCCTAAGCCTTTTGTGGATACATGTCTATAAAGATAGACTGGTATTAGATATCTGATCCATTTTTGGGGCACATGTTGACAAGATGTTGGGAATCACTGGAGGGGAATGTTGACCAACTGAGCATCTCAGTGACAGCTCAATAAACACAAGAGTAGTTTTGTTACATTTCAGTCTTCTGTGATTAAGTGTCACATTGGGATGTAAACTGAAATATGTATACATTTAAATTGTATCACATGGTACTGGTGTCTTCTTTTTTAAGCCCATACCATGTGTGTGATGTGTAAACAACAAAGGGCACCCCCCCCCATAAAAAGATCCTGCGACAGAAAGCTGCACAAATGTTGAGAAAGTATTTGTTAACAAGACTTATCAACCCTACTCCATGTTTGCCACTATCATGTATCTACCATGACTATATCAAACCCAACTCCATGTGTTGCCACTATCATGTATCCTACCATGACTATATCCAACCCAACTCCATGTGTTGCCACTATCATATATCCTACCATGACATATCCAACCTACTCCATGTGTTGCCACTATCATGTATCCTACCATGACTATATCCAACCCAACTCCATGTGTGCCACTATCATGTATCCTACCATGACTATATCCAACCCACTCCATGTGTTGCCACTATCATGTATCCTACTTGGCTGAAGCTTTGATCCAGGGGAAGAAGTATTGAGGAGCAGGAGGTTAAAGGTCACTTCAGGACACAGCTGTTACTCTACACTATCCCTAGATAATCCAGTAATAAGAGAACATTTCTACATTATTTAGGCTCTATAAACATCTCTATCTATATATAACTCTCTATCAATTATTTTTTTATTTTTTTACCAATTCCATTTTCTCCGTTTAGGTTTTCCAGGTTTCTGATTTGTCCCTGTTTTCCTGGTTTTGCTCTAAATCACACTATTAATAGAAACTACTGCAGCATAAATACTGGAGGGGTCAGGAGACACTGTGGCCCATCGATGAGACCCCCGGACAGGGCCAAACAGGAAGGATATAACCCACCGCTTTGCCAAAGCTCTACACAATATTCTGCTGCTGATGCCAGATGCCATAGCAGTCTCTTTCTTGATGTCAAAATCTCTCCTTCCCGT
>NW_019946953.1:0-9924 GCF_002910315.2 Salvelinus sp. IW2-2015 | reverse complement strand
GAAGGAACTGGTGACGGGTGGGGGACATCTCCTAACAGGAGCACGGCATTCACCATTTACATGCTATGGGGCAGAAAAGCCCAGCTGATCTAATTATAGCTAGATGTCTAGTAGACTTCGAACCAAAGAGCTGACTAAGTATTGTTGGTAGCATGGGGACCACAGATCCCTTCAGTGTTGGATCTAAAACCTTACAGGTGGTTGTATGGCCTATATTACGTAAAAGTGAGCTCAGGATATGATCGCCCACGGAGAGGTCTGAGAGGATTTTGCAAGCAAAAAAACCAACACCATTAGGAAAGCCCGATAGTTTTGAACAAGCAAGGTTTCTTAGCCAATTAGATTCTCGAGCGTGAAATAATTATTGATTTTCTTAAATCATCAACTGTTGAGGCCATAGAGTTGATCACAGATGTCGGTAAATTCCGGACCTCAACTGTTTCCAAACCATGGATCGTTGTAGTGAATGGACAATCGTAAAACCACAAAACCGTATGTCATAGATCGCGATGGTCAATCGTTAGAATGAGATACTATCTTATTGTCAATTCAAATTACACAATTAATATCCGTCACTGTGAGTACTGGTGAAACAGGGAGGCGGATTGACTCGAGTGATACGTAATACCTCGAGGATGGGATCGCAGGAGGAACGGGGCGACCTGCGCTGGTTCCAGAGCCGCAATGCAAAAGTAGTCAAGCTCCTCCATTCTCCAGGAGCCTGCGGCCTTCTGGCCACAGCGTTCACTCCAACCATGGAGCTGGGGGAACGAGAAAGAAATAACGTATATATTTAATTGTAAAAACATATATATTCTCTAGGAGATGACAGTGAAGAGAAAAGTATGGTAAAAAAATGAAAAGTACTAGGAAAATGGAATTGCAATAAGTGATGCATTCTATTTTTCAGTTAAAACAGCAGATACCAAAAGATCAGAGTTTATGCTTGACTCCTAACCCAGAATGGCGTGGTGACCCCATACCTGTGGGCTCTGTGTGCCCACAAGCATCGCTTGACGTAGACGTCTCCCAGTTCCACAGAGAGCTCTGGAAGGACTAATATGCTCCTGGGTGGCTTGTCTAGAAGATACAAGGGACAGAATAGACAAGGTTACTACCAGCAGGAGCGGTTACAACACACACCACCACACCTATGGCCTACTTGTGCAGCAAACCTAATTTATTCATATTGATGACATCAATTAATAAAACCCACCACCATGGCGAAGTATAAAACAAAATGCATTTCCACATTCATCAATATAGCCTATATCATCTATCCATGTTCAGCAACTGTATTACAGGGTTTATAATACATGTCAAACAAATGTGTGCACCTAGGAGCGTAAGTGACTATTGAGACAAATTCAGAGGCTCAACACACAAGGCACAAGTTCAAAACCAAGGCAGAAAGCTGGGATTTCTTAAAATCAAAAGGTGAGTTAATAGAAATGTCCAAACTGAGACGTCCCAATCATTTGAGCGGTCTTCCCGTGGCAATTGGGTGCTGGCAGTGCAACCTTTTGAGGCGAGCCCAGCTACTTCCACGGTTGTTAGTCGATAAATTCCTTCTCCGTCTTGGTTCTGAATCTTGTCCCATAATCTCCCATATGAAAAAATGGATTTCAACACTCACCGAGTTTGTGGTTCCTCTCTGAGCCGCGATAGCCACTCATCCATCTTCCCGCTCAAGAATCCCCCACCCACCACTCTTCTATCTGCAGTGCACTGGGCCTTCCCCCTGCAGTGCACGGTCATACCTCGCGGCACCCGGCATCATGCGTTAACACCAACATGATGAATGCGGCAGGTCTTGACGATACTTATTTCTTGAGATTTACCAAGAACGATTGTCTGATTAATCACAAGAACTCAAATCTGCTTGGAGATGTAACACACACGAGATCCGTCTGCGCTGCTGACCATCTTGTATTGATTTGGGTTGGCAGCTTACATCTGAGAAACAGCGTGAAGACTTCCCAGTTTTTCTTCCCTCAGTTAACCTGCGACCAGTGCTTACCACTTTGGCTCTGTAGCTCAACCCTTGCTCCCGCTTCAGGTTCTCCAATGCGCTCTCTCTGGGACTGCTGCATTCTTCCATTGAGGTCTTCAATCTCTTCCGAAAGACACCTTTGCTCTTTCTTTCACAGAGATTCTCTCTAAAATCTTTAGCCTCCTCTCAACTCTTCAGCTTCATCATGTGGAGCACCATTTCTCTAAGTTACCCATTCAAAGTTTGACCGCTCCTGCACACGTCTCGCTCAAGATTTCTTCAACTTGGCGGCCTTCTTCCCGCCCCACAGCACTTCCCGTTTCAGCAGGCGTCTTCAGCCTTCTTCCTTTGCTCGAACACCAGCTCATCTTGCCCCATATCTGGCTTGCTGACAGAAACTTGGTCTGTCTTGCCCAAACCCAGCCCCTTCTTCCTCCAGGGATTGGAATGATTAAATGGTCATTACACCGCCAGCTAGGGGAGTACCACTATTGGCCAATCGCAATCCGGTTCTGCTTGCAGGCCTTTTGCTGCACATCTAGCGCCACATTCATGTTATTAGAGCTGGTCCATAGCTCCTTTACCCTTTATCCATCTCCACATCTCTGGGACACCTGTGGTTACTCAGCTGATGTTTGGAGGAGCTCCCTTTGACTATCTGGCAGGTACTTCTCATGCGCTTTCCCTGCAAAGCCATGGTAACAGTGGATCTGTCATCCATCCCCATGAACTCTGCGATTATTTTGGTGCAACATGTCCACGTCGAAGTTCTCTCATGCACTCAAGGCCACCAGCACCACACCTGTGCTGCATTACCTCCACCAGTTCCAGAACACTGGCGTGTGACATAGGGTTGCAAAGCCGCGAAACTTTCGAACATGTCCGAAAAATTTTCCATGACAGTTCAGCTTAATTCATCATAAGAGCCTAGCGTAAAAGAATGGAACTTTTTTTGTAGGCCACTGACATAAGGTAATTCTAGGTATTTTGCATATTTGTTAAACTAATCCCCAATTCAATGGAATTGCAACCTCTGCATGCACAGTGCACTCTTCATACATGTACAGCTGGACTTCTCAAGATCTTGCACCAACTTATAAGATGCTGAGCCACACTAACTACACTTTGAGCCAAAGACTACATGCTTTTCTGGTACCAGTTTTGATACAATATGGGTGCGGAATATATTTGATGAACATACAGCATTTTTTGTTCAACTAGTAAATAGTAGCCCCCACTACGCAAATGGTTGAAATCTTCCTCACACCACCGTTTTAGTTTTTGCTTACATGTGCTTTAGCTTGCTTGAGCCTCTAAACTGAGGAGGTCCCTGTTTCCATACATGTTTTATTTTAAAATATTTATCTATACCAAAGGAGTTGTTAACCCACACCCTGCTTAATCGATTTATCTGTACATGGAATGTATTTTTTATTATCTAATATTTACAGGAAAATGCCACAGGACTTCTGATGATAGTGTGGAACATTTCACTTGCAGCAATGTAACAAGCCAACACGCCTGACAAAAGTCCGGTCTACTTCATTTAAGGTGAAATGAACTTAATCAGACACCTTATCCGATAGCAACAGCTCATGGTGCCTCCTGGAATAAGCCCTGACTCGAGGGGGAACGTAGTCACACACACTGCATGAATGTCTTGCTCGAGTTGAATGAAACTGGTTCACCTCTGATGCTCACTGGCAATCCCTAATGGAAGACGATTTCTTGAATGTTCTTCGCCCAGCCATACCACCTCCCAACCAAATGCTTTATCTACTTTCATTTGTGGATCCAGAGTCATTGCAGGTCAAGCAAACGAAGAAGAAACGAGAAAGCAGACTCTGTATTTGCAATCATCTGCTGATCCGTCAAAATGGTCTGGCAAATAGATTAACTACATTCTCCCCTCCTCAACCAGTATTTACAGACACGGACAAGGGACAACACACCACACCGGCTCTACATTGCAGATAAGCTGACGCAGTCATGAATAACTTGACCAAGAGGTATTTGCACTGTAATCATCCGTAAGCGCCCTGACCAACGAGAAATGAGCCCATCTTGGAGCCACACCCATCAAGGCCCCTCAGAACAGAATGATTGGCGGGATCTGAAATACAGTCTGCAGCGCCATGATGCTGACCTGACAATAACTGGAATCCAGCAATATGATAGTAGATAAACGCAGTCTTGTTGGGCAAGGACAGTGGATGCCTGGGCCACACGCCGTGAAGAACCATCAGAAAGCTTCTGACCAAACACAGGGCGCCACTCAAGCATCAGTGCAAGCCGCAGCCACAGAGAAAGAATGCCAGTCACAACTTCGAGCAAACACGTCCATTGCATGCAGGCGGCACCTGCCCCACAGCAAAAACCTGAGTCCAGGGAGACCGAGGAGCTTGTGCACATCACCGAGAAAGTGTGTCAATCTCGATGTCAATCAATCACCTTACAAGAAAGTCAGTCACGACTGTTCAGAGCGGGTACATTGACGCCAGGAAAGCTCCAACCGCAAGCAAAAGCCGGGCAGTGCCGAAAGGACGAGAAGAAAAAACACAATCCATGACAGAAAAGGATGAAGCAGTGAGAGAACAACGCCGGGGAAAAAAAGGGGAAAAGAAAACAGGAAGGGAACAAGGGAGCAAGAAATCTCCGCCGCACGAGCAAGCGCAAGCAAGCGAAAACCCACATGGGGAGACACAAAACGAACAACGGAGGAAATCATATAAGGGAACACAAAAGACGCAGGAGGCACAGGACGAGGTAACAAAAAAGGAGGAGGGCATAAATGTCAAAAGAGTCAACCACACCCATCGTATGAATGTACAAAAAATGCGACCAGCAAAGAGAGGCCGGCGCACGAAGGCACACCACACACACCGGGACAAAGCGGAAAGCAGCGCACACACGCAGGCAAGGGGCCAATCCAAAGCAGGAACAAATGAAAGCCAACAAGACCAATAAATCCGGGGATCGACAAGAATCACAGATGGGCCCGGCTACGCAACTCGGGAATGAATGGAAGCAACGCCCAGGGAAAAGGGCGACCATGACCGGGAAAGTGGCCGACCCGGGGCAACCCGAGGGCACACCCCAGGCGCCACACGGGGTATGGAGTAGCAGCACAGCGTAGCGGGCTCGAAGGGAAGTGCGAGAGATAATGCGCTGGACGACACACGCACCAAACACAACAGGCAGGGGGATTCCAAACACACCGCACGCCATTGCGCAGAAGAAGCAGTAGACATGACGCCCAAAGCCCCAAAGAGCCCCCAATTCCAGCCGGAACAAAAAGAAACCACCAGCCCAGAAACCGAGAGAGACGAAGAAAGGGCCAAAGAGCAGAAAGCCGCAAAGAATAACATAGAGGATGGGCGCGAGATCACCAAAAAGGACCAGCCAAGGACAAATACGATGCAAGGCCAAGAGGGACTTCGACAGGAGCGCAGGGAGAAGACAGGACACACCAAAAATGAGTGTTCCGCAGCTGGCGCCAATGAACACCACTAGGTCGTTCAGGAACACTCGAAAGGCAAAGGAGCGAAGGCGCACTCGAGACGCCGAAGCGAGAAAAGAAGAACGAAGAAAGGCCGCGAAACAAGAGGCGCCGACAGAAGAGAACGCGAGCCGCCAAGGAAGAAAAGGGACCCACGTGGCAGAGCGGCAACTGGAAAGGGAACGAGAAGAAAATGGCGCCACAGTGGAGGCAAGACGAGACATCTCAGCAGCGAGAAGAGGGGCTAAGATGCGCTCTCGGCAAAAGTGAAGAGGAAAAAAGGCCGAGAAAGAAGAAACCGCAAGGAAGAAGCACAGCCAGACGAGAGCCAACTCGAAAACCGAAGCGGCGGAGTAGAAAGGGGAAACGACAACCAAAGGAGAAACGCAGGAACGGAGAGCGAAAGAAGAACAAACCCAGAGGAGCGGCAGGAGCCGCGCAGAGAACGGCCAAAACCAGCCATCAAGAGAGGCACAGCCAACGACGACCCAAAGCAGAGGATCGCGTGAAAGACAGACAGACGTCGGTGAGGAATAAGCGCACAAGTAGATGAAAGACGTCGCAGATCGCCAGACACAGGGTGTAACTTCACAGATGACCGCGCAGTATCCACCCAGCACTCGCTCAGAGAAGCCCAGGCACGCACCAAGAGGGGGGAGCGAACGGGAAGGGAGGAGGCCGAGGCGCCCAACGACCAGAACCCACAAACCGCGGAGGAATCCAGGCATCGGACGAGGATGGGGAAAAGGCAATACCAGAAAAGAAGGATAGTGGTGGAGGACAACAACCAAGTGAAGGGAGGCGTCGCGCCAAAAGGGCAGAGCCGATCAAAACCAAGCGCCACAACAAAAGACGCTCCTAAATACCGGCACCACGGTGAAAAGGACAAACCACGAAGGGAAATGAGCAGCCGTAAACAAGCAGTCTGGCCACGGTGGGGAAGGGCGGGGGGACCGTCAACGCAGCAGAGCACGACCCGAGTCTGGGCCACACCAGGGGGACCAAGAGAAAACCCAAATACAGGCGAACAGAGTAAGAGAGGCAGAGACACACAGAGCCCATCAGAGAGAGGACAAAAGGCAGCGCCAACAATCAAGACCGCCACAGAGCAAACAGCGGGCGAAAAACCAGACAGGCCAATCGCCTCGAAGAACCGGCGAGCGCCCCACCACCCAGAGCAAAGACACCAAAACGGAACGCGACCAACGATGCGGCGGCCAAGCACAAACAAGCCCACAGAACCGAGAGTCAAGCAAAAACTAGCGGACGGGACGCGGTAAGACACAAGAATAAAACCATCACAGGCCACCCGGCGCCTGTATTTTTAGGACGCGACGGGGAAAAACGGCGCGCCGCAGCCAAAGAAAAATGGAAAAAGACACAAAAAAGAGAAGAGTAGGGCGCGCTAGACCGCCCACCCGCACTTGACACACTCAGCAACAAAGCCATACCACAAATGGCCAACCCGAGAAAAGACTTAGGACGGACCGAGCAACGAACTGGCGCGCAATCCCTGGTAACACATCGCCACTTGCACGAACCCCTGTCCATCAACGAGAAAGGAAAGATCCATACTGCACATAACCGGGTGGCCCAGCAAAGGCGATTCCACCTGCCTCCCCGATGCGAAAGGACACGCAGCAAGAAACAAGCCAACTAGCCTCTGAAAATAATCACAAAAGAAGGAAGCCCAGACCGAAAATTAAAAACTCCCAGTGAACCCAGGGCCCAACACACCGAAGACTTCTGCGACGCCGCGAAGCGCCCAACGGGGCGGACCCAAAATTAACAACGCGAGACGGCATAAAATTTAGTTATTGTTGCAAGTTGAAAAAGAGGGCGGAATTCATGCAGAAGGATACACGTTTCACCATAACACTTGCGATACGTGTCAATAAGATACGGCGAGAAATACTCACCGCTATCTAATCATATCAGTTTCACTGGGTGCAACCCCCACGCAAACCCACGATTAGAACAAGAGATAATGATCTTTAGTTGTACAAAATTAGACCATCAGACAACTGCTTTGAGAACATTGACTCGCCTAGAGAGTACCGAGTGAATACGGACATGTTGAATGTTGGACCGAAAGACCGTGCATGTAGCTGGAAATGGGACTGTATTTGTGGCATACTATAGACGGACCCATTATTATCTACAGAGGATTCATTAATCACGCCGACCAATCAGTTCCTGTGTCTCTCCGTATGCGACGGTTGTGTTAGTAATTCACGTTATCATTTTAAAGGCTAATGACCACAGATCAAACCCTTTGCAGATTGTTAGCACGCTGAAACATCGGTGTTCTTGAATTAAAGTAATAAATAAATAATGCCTCTTAGACTAGTTTGTAGTGACCAGTGGAGGGCAGGAATCAAGCATTTCGTGAAGTGATCGACTTAACAAGCTCAAAAGGAGGAGGCAAGACACAACACAAGAACTCTTCTTCTGAAAACTTGTCAAGTCTTATATCTAGATAGTTCTGGAAAATGAAGGCATTCCATGCGAGAAATTGCCAAGAGGAACTGAAGATCTCGCTAAAAAAGCTGTGATACTACTCCCTTCACAACCAGCAGCACAAACTGCAGCTATACCAGAATAGAAAAAATACGGATCAGCAATTACGTGAGGAGGCGCCTAGCGCACCAAACTGAAGACAAAGCAAGCTACACAGAGTACATTAGAGTAGTCTAGATATTGAGAAACAGACGCCTCACAGTCACTCAAGTTGCAGCTCTCTCATTCCCACCATCGTACCTCCCACAAAACACTTTGCATCTCAACGTCACAACGGAAGAAGGCGAGCTCCGGAGATGCAGGCACTTCGTCGCGCGGAGTAGCCCTTTTGCATCCCTTTGAGATAAGTGGAACATATTCACCAATATTGCATTTTAAAAGACTGTTATACTAGATGAGGGAAACTGTAATGTAAACCACATGGAGAATTCAATACATCTAATTGAGAAAATCCCCAAAAGTCCGATAGGGCTGAACCAATGGCGATTGCCGCCTAGATAATATTTCCTATCCGTGAGAAGCCTACTGAACACATAATTCAAGTGAGAACTACGCGAGAATAATGCCCTTAAAAAACCACATTAGTTCAACAGAACGCAATTTGTGCCCTGTTTTAAGACAGTACTACTCACGGTGGTAACTGATCTATTCTGTCTCCATCCTCTTTCACTCCACCAAACGACCTCCGTTCTTCCACCCTTGTGTATGAGACTAGCTCCTCTCGCTCTCTAAAGAAGGTTCTTCCTCTCTTATCCTTCTATTAACATCCTGCGTGCCTTACATTCCACTGAGCCTTTTCAGTCTCCAGAGCTTTATTCAGCAGTACAAGCAGACCTCCTACTTCTTTTAGCGGAATGAGTAGTTTTAGGAACTCAAATGATGCTAGGATAGTTAGGTACAGAGCTAGTTTAGCATTTAGCGAACTAGGCCTAGTGCTAGGCTCAGTCATATCAGTTTAACTCTCATTAACAAAGCCTGACAAATAGAACAATGCAAACTTCATCGCTTAAAGTTAAATCTAGTTGCATACAGAGATCAACCACTGCATGCTGTGTTGCAGAACACTAGAATTAAGCTAATGTAACAATCAGACATATGGTTCTAAAGCGTACAATCTATTCAGTGTTATGTTGGCTAGCAAGCTACCGAGGTGGTTGAAAGAGTAGCCGTGTTGTTGTTCCTGAAGATGCGCCCCGTCCAGTAAATTATACGTCACGCAAGAAGCATCACATGAAAGACGCAAATCGCCAWCTGCTGRCTGGAGTRGGTAACGCAGTTTGGAAACAATGGTTACTACACTTTTTTGAATTGGAAAGAACGTCATAATAATTTAACAATAAGCTGATATATTTTCTCTTACGTCTTACAAATAAAACCGTCCTGTACACAGACGTAGAAGCTTAATATGAATATGTAGATGATGAATAAATACGTATATGATTAGGTAGTGTTTTAATACAGATTTGCTCTGTTCATTTTTCACATTAGTTTTTATCTAGATGTGACGGTACTATTCCCTTAAAGCTACGCTCTTTAAGATACAAATCATCCTGTAAACCAGGGGTGGGCAACTCCAGTCCTCGGGGCCTGATTGGTGTCACACTTTTTCTCTCTCCCTAGCAAA
The DNA here is from genome assembly GCF_002910315.2 of Salvelinus sp. IW2-2015. Taxonomy (NCBI): domain Eukaryota; kingdom Metazoa; phylum Chordata; class Actinopteri; order Salmoniformes; family Salmonidae; genus Salvelinus; species Salvelinus sp. IW2-2015. The sequence goes on along the minus strand of NW_019946953.1, from coordinate 288 downwards.
CACAGCTGATTAATCAAACTGCATTCTAAACTGAAGATCATGATTAGGTGATTATTGGACTCAGGTGTGTTAGCTGGGGCTGGGGCAAAACTGTGACACTAATCAGGCCCTCGAGGACTGGAATTTCCCAACCCCGCTGTAAACAATAGAGCAAATGCGTCACATTCAAATAGCACTTGATTATCTGTAGTGCTTTACACTGAGTCTACAAAACATTAAGAACACCTGCTCCTTCCATGACTTAGACTGATCAGGTGAATCAAGGTGAATGCTATGATCCTTATTGAT
>NW_019946952.1:33792-36292 GCF_002910315.2 Salvelinus sp. IW2-2015 | reverse complement strand
TCGTAATGAACATGACCCAGACCTCCCTCTGTTCAGCAGCTTAACAGGGTTGAAATGAAGACGGAAGGATGAAGAATGAAAAGAAAAGATCTTCATTTTTTTTTTTTTTTTCTTTTTTTTATGTAATTTTTTCTTCTCCGTGGGGTCTTATTACAAAGAAGAGTGTACATTTCTAAGTTAATTTTTTGGAAAAAATAAATGTTTGTTCTTCTGTAAGTGTGTGTGTGTGTGTGTGTGTGTGTGCGTGGCTCCACCCCTATCTCTTGTCCCCCAGTAGGGTTTGGCCTTGACTCTCTCAAGGGCAAGATGGACGGAACTGGACAGATCAAGTTTGTGCGTGTGTGTTTGTGTGTGTGTACACATGTGTGTGTGTGTGTGTGAGTGGGTTTGTATAGGCAACATCCCTCCCTCTTTCTAAGCCAGTCAGTGGGGATTAGACAAGCAGTTGATGGGACAACAATTTAGCTTCTGTAAAGAAAGTATCCCCTGTCTGTGTGTGTGTGTGTGTGTGTGTGTGTGTGTGTGTGTGTGTGTGTCTCTCACTAGAGCTTCTGTTCACAGAGGGAGAGTACGCCACCTGGTGGTTCCTGTGTGACAGCACAGCATGGCTGTAAAGCAGGTCACACGGGATTCAATCCCATCACGCTAGTAGACAATGCAGCTCTTAAAGTTGTAAAGGCAATGTTACCGTAAAGGCTGCAGTCAAGGCTCAATCAGAAATGACTTTTAAATGTCCATCGCACTACAGCGTGGTTTCTGATTGAATCCCTGCCTTACTCCATCTCCCTGTACACACTAAGCTCGGGATTCAATCAAAACATGCGTTCCGGACAGCGTGCTTTCGGACTTAATCCCGACCACTGTCTGGCTGGGTTTCCATAGGCTATAGGCTCGGTCCAGTGGCCACAGACACACAAAGAGAGTCCAGAGTGAGTTAGCGGTATAAAATGAAACCCTGTTTTGCCATTGCTAACTTTTTCCCCATGATCAAAACAACAATTAATGGCTAGTCAAATTAGCCTCGCCATCGCTAACTTCTATACCATTATCAAGGCAACAATGGCTAGCCAAATTAGCCTAGCCATCGCTAACTTCTATACCATCACCAAAACAAACAAACAAAGTATTACTGTAACAGCCATACAAAACAAACCACATCCCCCAGTAACATTAATAAAGTGTTTCATTGTTTCACAGACAGAAACCAAGCACCGTCTGTCTGTTCTGTAATTCAGCATGCAAAAACCCCTTATGTTTTAAAACAGAAAACATCTATTTTTATTATTTGACATCTTTGACCATCTATGCAAAGAGAAAGGAAGGAAGGAAGGAAGAGGAAGGAAGGAGAGAAGGAAGGAAAGAAGGAAGGAAGGGCATAATATACATAGCAGAGAGGGTAAAAACAGAGAAAGGAAATGTGTTGATGCCAGTACGCTTTGGTACCAGAGACAAAGAGTGCGGTTGGGTTGGTGTGTGTGTGTGTGTATTTCGGTGTGGTGTGTGTGCATTCGTGAGCATTGTGTGTGTGGTGTACAGTATGTCTGTACTCTGGTTCAGAGTGACAGAGAAATGGCTTCTGTGTACAATGGAGAGCCTTCAAGGCCTAACAGAGGATAGAGAGGACAGTCAGTCAGTGTGTGGTGTGTGGTGTGTGTGTGTGTGTGTGTGTGTGGTGTGTGTGTGTGTGGTGTGTGTGTGTGTGTGTGTGTGTGGTGTGTGTGTGTGTGTGTGTGTGTGGTGTGTGTGTGTGTGTGTGTGTGTGTGTTGTGTGTGTGTGTGTGTTGTGTGTGTGTGTGTAGAGAGGATAGGGAGTACACTAGACAAAGTAGCTACAGTAGTCAGACAGGCAGTTTAACTGACAAAACACAGCCACCATAATCGTCCCCAGTCCACAGCCCAAAACAGAGGCCACAGTGTGTATGTCTGCGTGTGTGTGTCCATGCGCGAGCCTGTGTGTGGATGTAGTCCAAACCAGAAAGCATGTCAGACTTGACTACAACAGACCAACTGAAAAACATCATAAAAAAGCTGCCTGTCAGTTATAACAGACAAACAGGGCGTCTGTTGTTAAGGTTACTGAGAATAAAGACAAACAGCATTCAAAGAATTGCCAACTGAGTTGTGTTTGACCCAAAATGGCAGAAATGAACTGTCCATTTTGACGGTGTAGGTAGGAAACTGAATGGAATGACACCTTTAAAAACATTAAACCACAAGCTGCCAAGTGTGAGGTAAAAGGACACAAAAAGAAAGGAAGTAAAAGAGCAGAGCAGAGACAAAGGAACACAACAGCCGCCCTCTCAGCCTTCTCCCAGCTCAATGAACACCGCCCTCCAGCCTTCTCCCACAGCTCACAATGAACACCGCCCTCTCAGCCTTCTCCAGCTCAATGAACACCGCCCTCTCAGCCTTCTCCCAGCTCAATGAACACCGCCCTCTCAGCCATTGCTCCCCAGCTCAATTGAACACCGGCCCTCTCAGCCTTCTCCCAGCTCAATGA
>NW_019946952.1:21332-26246 GCF_002910315.2 Salvelinus sp. IW2-2015 | reverse complement strand
AGTTGTGTTGATACTGTGGGGTACTGCAAAGATGCTCCCATAATTGTACAATTGAATTAAATGATATAATAATTCATAGCTCTCTCCTCTACTTCCTTCCTTCCCTCTGCTTCAAAGATACTCTGAGACAGTACCTTACTGTCTGAATGAGAAAACACTCGCTCTGATGTGGAGCACATTATAAATGGGAAAACCGTATATGCACTCATATCTGCCATTTCGGATCATGGGTTAACCAGCATTTCATGAGTTAACCCATGAGGTAACCCCACAGTTGCTTTGGTGCAGTGTTGTGTCAGGCTTAGATCCTGAAACTGGGATGTAACCTGTAGAGGTTTGGAGTGCACTCAGAGATCTTGCCTGAGGGAAAGAGCCCTCTTGGGCCTTGCTGTATATGATGGATTTAAAATGAGATTCTGTAACAAAGGGAACTGAGAATGTGTCAGTGAGTCATGTGTACAGTAAATGCTCTCTCTCACACACACACACGCACACATATAGTTCCTTGACTCCTATGTGTTTTTTCCCTGTGTAGGATGGTGGAGTACTCGTTGGACCTGCAGAACATCAACCTCTCAGCCATCAGGACATCAGGGTCCTCAGACCCCTCAAGCCATCAACAGAGTCCGTGAGTTTCTGTCTCGCTGTCTCTCTCTCTCTCTCTCTCTCTCTCTCTCTCTTTCTCTCTCTTCTTCGTTCTGTCTCTTCTGTCTGTCTCTCGCTCGCTCTCTCTCTCTGTCTTGTTTATTCTGTTTGTCTGTCTGTCCATCTGTCCGTCTGTCTGTTTGTGTCTGCACTGTCGTCTGTCCGTTTTTTTCATGTTGATCACACTGAGAGTACAAAACATTAGGACGTCCACTCTTTCCATGACATAGACTGACCAGGTGAATACAGGTGAAAGTTGATCCCTATGATGTGTTGTTCACGCTCAATTGTTCTCGTTGTATAAGTGTGTGAAGCGGGTGTGGAGTAGGATCTTGGCTTGTGCGAATTGAGACTGTGGTTGTGGTGGTGTTGTGCCATTCAGAGAGTGAAGGTGTGCGAGAAAGAGTTAAGTGCATTATGAACAGGGATAATGTACGGTGGCAGTCAGGCTCATGGTTGATGGTGGCAATTGTTTCACTCAGCGCCTAATAACAGGGCTGCTCCGGGTATGCTCTCTGTGTTTTTATTTTCCACTCGATCTCAGTTGCAACTATATGATCTTTCCTACGCATGTAGTAAGCTCTCGGAACGCACATTAGCGCGTTCATCTCAGCTCCATGGGCGCGAAAAGGACATGCGCGAGAACACCAAGTTCAATATAGGGCAATGCAAGACGATGCGAGGACGACGAGCTAGATTGTGGGCAGTTTTCAAATGTCCACCTGTTTGGCCAGCTGTCAGTTTCCGTGTGTAGCAAACTGTCTCACTATAACTAGAGTACGCATAGACCTTATACTCAGCTGTTATGCCGCTACCTTGCAGTGCAGCTACTCAGATAAGAGGAGGATAAGTAAGACTATGCTACACTGAGTCTCACTCGCTAACCACTCTCTGTGTGTTAATTGGCACTAGTGCAACGTGTTAGCGGTATTAGCAGCTTAAAATGTCTATTCTATCTTCTCACCTGACTGGAACGGAAATGGTGAGATGAATAACGCTGGCTCCCTCTGCTGTATGTTGAACGGCAATTTCCTTAGACGCGTTGGCCTCGTTGGATCCCTTTCCCTGTCGAACTGGCGTGTAAATTCCTACTCCCATGACTTCAGAAGGTGCTGTCATGGAGAGTCAATGAGGGAAAAGTCCCAATTCATTCGCGCTACAGTTATGACCTAACCCCTTTATGCTTCATACGAAACCCATTGAGGTCCCTTACGATGTACATATTCCGTGTGAGAGAGGAGGTGGTTAGATGCATTCTGTTCTCTCTCATGAACCGCAAACCTGCCCATCCCTCTCAATACAACTCTGTTCTCAGGACCCAAAAAGAAATTTGAGTACAAACCGGGTGATTTCTACGATTACAGCGAGCGACTATGTATAATCTGGCCGAGTTGTAAGGGGGACCCCCACCGTTCGCGAGGCGGCCAAGAGTGATAAGCATCTGAGTAGGAGATGGCTTGCTCAGATTAAACAGCACTGTCCTGGGTTATGCAGTTAGTAACAAGTAGTAGAGGATCACCCAGCAAAGTCTAAGACATAATACAATGACCTTACTGATTGAATGGAAGAAAACATTAGGAACCACCTTCCTAACATGAGTTGCACCCCGCTTTTGCCTCTCAAACCGCTCAATCGTCGAGGCATGGACTCTACCGTTCCACAGGGATGCTGGCCCATGTGTTGACTCCCAATGCTTCCCACAGTTGTGTCAAGTTGGCTGGATGTCCTTTTGGATGGTGGAGCCATTCTTGATACACACGGCGAAACTGTGAATGTGAAAAAGCCCAGCAGCGTTGCCAGTCTTGACACCATCAACAGTGAGCTGGCACCTCACTCCATTAGCCCTGTTCAATGCACTACATCTTTGTCTTGCCCATTCACTCTCTGAATGGCACACATACACAAATAAACCATTGTCTCAATTTGTCACAGGGCCAAATCCTTATTAACCTGTTCCTTCCCCTTCACTATACTGATTGAATGCGATTGAACAAGTACATCAATAGAGGGATCATAGCTTTCACCTGATATTACCACTCCGGTCATGTCTATGTCATGGAAAGAGTGGACGTTTCCTAATGTTCTTTGTACACTCAGTGCTAGGACATCACTCATGCAAAAGAAACCGGGACAGACCAGACACGCATGACCAGGACACAAACAGACAGACGACGTAGGACAAGAGTGGACAGGACAGACAAAACAGAATAAACAAGACAAGAGGAGAGAGAGGAGCGAAGCAAGAGAGACAGGACAGAAAGAACAGTATACGACGAGAGAGAGAGAAAGAAGAGAGAGATGAGAGAGAGAGAGAGAGAGACAGCGAGACAGAACTCACTGGGTACTCTGTTGATGGCTTTGAGGGGTCTGAGGACCCTGACTGTCCTGATGGCTGAGAGGTTGATGTTCTGCAGGTCCAACGAGTACTCCACCATCCTACACAGAGAGAAACACACATAGGAGTCAAGGAACTATATGTGTGCGTGTGTGTGTGTGAGAGAGAGCATTTACTGTACACATGACTCACTGACACATTCTCAGTTCCCATTTGTTCTACAGAATCTCATTTTAAATCCATCCATATACAGCAAGGCCCAAGAGGGCTCTTTCCCTCAGGCAAGATCTCTGAGTGCCWCTCCAATCCGTCTACAGGTTACATCCCAGTTTCAGGATCTAAGCCTGMCACAACACTGCACCAAAGCAACTGTGGGGTTAACTCATGGGTTAACTCATGAATTGCTGGGTTAACCCATGATCCGAAATGGCAGATATGAGTGCATATACGGTTTTCCCATTTATAATGTGCTCACATCAGAGCGAGTGTTTATTCTCATTCAGACAGTAAGGTACTGTCTCAGAGTATCTTTGAAGCAGAGGGAAGGAAGGAAGGGTAGAGGAGAGAGCTATGAATTATTATATCATTTTAATTCAATTGTACAATTATGGGAGCATCTTTGCAGTACCCACAGTATCAACAGACTAAAAGRAGAGAAAGAGTGTAAGGGAGAGGCRGAGAAGCAGAGAAAGAGARAGAGACCTACAGCTCATCTCTTGGCAGTAGTACTGTAGATTACTTTATCWCTGAACTCAACCCAGAGTCTCTCAGAGTGTTCACAGTCAGCCCASTAACACCCCTATCAGATCACAGAAAAATCACAGTCTACCTGGACAGAGCAATAGTCAATAATGAGGCATCAAAGCCAAGGGAACAACACAATATTAAGAAATGCTAYAGATGGAAGGAAAGTAGTGTAAAAAATGTCCAAAAACAATTAGGCAACAACAAATTCAATCCATTTCAAACAACTTCCTGGACAAAACATTTCATTGTAAAAGTGAAGGTGTAAACTTGGCAGTAGAAAGCCTAAACAGTATATTTGACCGTTCAGCTTCCCTATTAAATCTAAAAATGTCCAGCAGACAACCTAAGAAAATTAACAACAATGACAAATTGTTTGATGAAGAATGCTAAAACCTAAGAAAGAAATTGAGAAACCTATCCAACCAAAAACATAGAGACCCAGAAAACCTGAGTCTGCGCCTTCACTATGGTGAATCACTAAAACAATACAGAAATACACTACAGAAAAAGAAGGAACAGCTCGTCAGAAATCAGATCAATGTAATTGAAGAATCCATAGAATCTAACCACTTCTGGGAAAATTGGAACACRCTAAACAAACAACAACACAAAGCGTTATCTATCCAAAATGGAGATGTATGGATAAACCACTTCTCTAATCKTTTTGTTTCTATAAGAAATAACAAACAGCAAAAACACATACATGATCAATTACAMATCTTAGAATCAGCTATTAAAGACTTCCAGAACCCACTGGATTCTCCAATTACATTGAATGAACTACAGGACAAAATACAAACCCTCCAACCCAAAAAGACCTCTGATGTTGATGGTATCCTACATGAAATTATAAAATCTAAAATAAACTCTTTAACATCATCCTCATCTCTGGCATCTTCCCCAATATTTGGAACCAAGGACTGATCACCCCAATTGTCACGCCCTGACCTTAGAGTTCCTTATTATTCTCTATGTTTGGTTAGGTCAGGGTGTGACTCGGGTGGGAAAGTCTATGTTTTMTATTTCTTTGTTTTTGGCCGTGTGTGTTTTCCAATCAGAGGCAGCTGTCTACCGTTGTCTCTGAYTGGGGATCATATATAAGTTGTCATTTTCCTTTTGGGTTTTGTGGGATCTTGTTTTCTGTTTAGTGTCTGTGCCTGACAGAACTGTGCGCTTTCGTTTTCGTT
>NW_019946952.1:18539-20995 GCF_002910315.2 Salvelinus sp. IW2-2015 | reverse complement strand
GATTTTGTTTAAGTGTTTTTTGAATAAAAGTAATCATGACACTTACCATCCTGCGCTTTGGTCTACTATTCCTACCACCAACGAGAGCCGTTACACCAATCCACACAAGTGGAGACAAATTTGACCCCAATAACTACCGTGGGATATGGGTCAACAGCAACTTTGAGAAATCCTCTGCATTATCATTAACAGCAAACTTGTACAGCAAACTCAGTGAAAACAATATACTGAGCAAATGTCAAATTGGCTTTTTACCTATTACCGTACGACAGACCACGCATTCACCTGCACACCATAATTGACAAACAAACTAACCAAAACAAAGGTAAAGTCTTCTCATGCTTTGTGACTTCAAAAAAGCATGTGTGTGTGTGTGTGTGTGTGTGTGTGTGTGTGTGTGTGTGTGTGTGTGTGTGTGTGTGTGTGTGTGTGGACCATGAAAAGAGCCTGGGGTGGAATACATTAATGCAGTGGCAGCAAGGCCTGCCAAGTCTAACACCAGACACAGCCAATCTACTCTACAATATAACTCATTCAGAGGCCCATGTTCATGTGCTGCTGATCACAGCCCTGGACACACCGCATTCTGATGGGAATACAGCTGGCTATATGGATATCAGACAATCAGCTTTAGTTCAGTGAGCTATACCAGTGGTAATACATTGTTGTGTTGTGACCAATCTACAGCCTTTAGCCCATGCCGTTTTWAACTGCACGGCGATCTAATACTAATACACCACAACCCATCATTTAGGAAGTATTATGTGCGTCCCAAATGGCAACCTATTCCCTATACAGTGAACTAAATCGGTAATAGGGTGCCATTWGGGAGACATTGTTACTACAACAGGGATGTACAGCAGGACGTGCACCATCGCATCCCGTTTTTAATCTGTAGTCTTTATCATAGTGTCCATTCTGATAGGTTATCAACAAGCTCTCACTATCAGGATCAGGTAAGACCCAGATGCAGACCGTGTTGAAGTAACAATGTTTATTACAGAAACAGAAGCAAAGATACAAGACGGCAGGCAGGCTCAGGATCAGGACAGGCAAGGGTCAAAAACCAGGAGAGGGAGAAAAAGAGAGGATCGGTACATCCGAACAACAGCGCAGGATCGGTACATCCGAACATCACACCTGCGGGACACGTACAGGATGGCAACAATAACTGCCCGAGTTACACCAGGAATGCACAATCCCTCCATCAGTGCTCAGACTGTCCGCAATAGGCTGAGAGAGGCTGGACTGAGGGCTTGTAGGCCTGTTGTAAGGCAAGTCACATGCCACCAAAGTTTGGCACAGTTCTTGCGGTGCACGATGTTACCCCACTTCTTCCACCAAGGCACCTGCAAGTTCCCGACACAATAAATAAGCTGGGAAAGTGCTTTACGGGATATGTTGGCACCTTGTAGCCCTTCAGTGCCTACGTTATTGGTCCTGTGTTTTGTGTGTGTCCGATCTAGTTGGCAGGTTCATGCCAGACGGTGTGCTCAATGCTGGATTGAGATCGGTCTCTTCGCTGGCCTGGTGTCGCAGTGGCCACGAGAGGGAGACACGTGACATTCCTGTCTCCTGCATAAGGAAATCACGCCACCCTCAGAAATGGCTAGCAGATACGATCAGTTAAATTGGGTAGTCTATGCGGTGGTATGTGGTGGCATGTGTCATGCTGGAGAGTCATGGTCCAGGTAGAGCTCGTTGCAGGGAAGGGGGTTTATCACGATTTGGACGGGAGAAGAGGATGTCTTTCCTGTAAACGCACCAGCATTGAGAGAATGAATTGTCTGCATGCAATGACAGGCAAGCTCAGGTGGTGGGTAATATGGCCTCTCCGGATCGATAATTGCGATTATGTGTGGGAGTCGAACGTACCGGACCCCAGCAGTACCGATATGGACAGGACACTACCAACCCTCCAATATCGTGCAGTCTCTATATCGTGCTCCATGGATATATGTGATATGGGTATGTTCACAGGCTGGTTCCAGTGTATATGGAGTGCTTGATTTATTGTAAACGCTCATTCCGTTCGACGAATATAAACTGCGAATCCGACTATTCACTGCGTCCTTGGGTTTGAGACAAGACCGAGCTGAAGGGCTCTGTGCGTATAATGTATGTCTGGAGGTTGGAATGGAGTCGACTTGGTTTTTGCGCTAAGATCACTCGTGTGCTGCCGTCCCTTTTGATGCAGTATGAACGGTATGTGGGGTGTTTTGGTTGCCCATGTAGGCGACATTGTTTGCCGGTTATGATGTCTGGTGAGGGACTTGCCTTACCAAACGAAGGTATGGCCTATAGTAGCCCTGCTAGTTCCATGCACTCTTCTCATGGTGTCGTTGGATTGCGGACCGGAGGTTCTGTAGCTACTGGATGCCGGGATGGGTGGATTGTGCATTCCCTGGGGGGAACTCAGGGCAGTTATTGTGTGCCATCTCTGTACGTGTCCCGCA
>NW_019946952.1:13366-18514 GCF_002910315.2 Salvelinus sp. IW2-2015 | reverse complement strand
TGGTGCAGTCCATGAGGAGGAGATGCACTGCAGTACTTAATGCAGCTGGTGGCCACACCAGATACTGACTGTTACTTTTGATTTTGACCCCCCCCTTTGTTCAGGAACACATTATTCCATTTATGTTAGTCACATGTCTGTGGAACTTSTTCAGTTTATGTCTCAGTTGTTGTATCTTGTTATGTTCATACAAATATTCACACATGTTAAGTTTGCTGAAAATAAATGCAGTTGCTGAGTTTACTAGGTGTTATGGGGTAGTGGTTACACAGTACAGAACACTTTGCAGCTATAAGCTAAAGGATATAATATAGCTAAAGCTGCCTGTGCTTCCTGTGTCCACTGACCTCCATCTTAGTGGGCTTAAAATGGAGGGGTGTCATGCAGAGAGGTACCACAACAGGGTGACAGGTGGGAGAGGAAGGTGGAGAGGTGATGAGAGGAGAATAGAGAGGGATAAAGAGGAAAGGAAAGGGTGAACAGGGAAAGGGAAYTAGATATTGGTTGTGATAATGCCAGGGAGTGAGAGAGGGTGGAGGGATGGAGAGCAGCTAGTTCTCACAGTCTCACGCCAGAATTAGACGTTTGTCCATGTTTCAGGAAAAGTAGAATTTTGAAGTTGTTGCAAAAATAACATTTCAAAGTGTTTAAGGTTAAGTTTAGGCATTTATTCAGAATTCTTAAGGTTAGGGTTAAGTTTAGGCTTTAACTCCGAAATCTTAAGGTTACGCATTAACTCAGAATGGTTAAGGTAAGGGGTAAGGTTTGGGATAGGCTTAAAACAAAAATCTAAAAATACTTTCTATTGTTGGATTCGAACTTGCAATCTTTGTAATCAGAGTTTCCACGTCATCTCCCAACGTCTTCAGACAGGGATGGACGTTGAATACTGACTTGTTTCATGGGTGACCTGGCTGTGTAGAGAGAGAGGGTGGAATGATTTCTCCTCCAAGCTCCAAGAATAGTGTCTGAGGAGAACATGTTCTGCTTGACAATCCCCATTATGTCAATTTCATCTTTGAGCGATGGCATAATCGTCTCCAACACACACACACGCACGCACGCACGCACGCACGCACGCACGCACGCACGCACGCACGCACACACACGTGTATGTCACCGGACTTAGAATGCTGTGTTTAAGTCTGTGAGAACAGTCACCCATGCATAATCATGAGTCTTGAATAGCTTGAATAAAATACGAGTCAGTGAGGTGAAGTGTGTTTTGTATAGACAAGCACCAGTAAAACTCCCTATGATCTCCCCATGCAGTCAGCCAGTCAGCCAGACAGTTAGTCACCAAGTTAGTCAGCCAGTCAGCCAGTCAGTCAGCCAGTCAATCAGTCAGTCAGTCAGTCAGTCAGTAAGCTGATCTCTCCTCTCTCAGAACACACACCCAGTCTGCTGAGCTGATTACAAGCAATAAAGTCTCACTATCTGAAGGATGCTACTGTTACAATGCTTCTGATATGCTTCTGTTGTATTCTGTCTGTTGTGTTTCTCATCAGTGGAGTTATGTAACAGCCTTAACAGTGATGAGGGGATGTGTTTCTCATCAGTGGAGTTATGTAACAGCCTTAACAGTGATGAGGGGATGTGTTTCTCATCAGTGGAGTTATGTAACAGCCTTAACAGTGATGAGGGGATGTGGATAATATTTGAGAGGCAGAGTAGAAGGCTTACCTCACAGATACACACAGACACCTAAGATGGAGTGAGAGGTGATGGAGTGRGAGAGGATAGMGTGAGAGTTGATGGAGAGAGACAGGATATTGTGAGAGATGGAGAGAAAGAGGATAGAGTGAGAAATGGAGAGAGTAAAGAGTGATAGGTGATGATAGCAATAGAGAACTGAGTGAGAGAGATGGAGAGAGAGATGGAGAGAGAGAGGACTGAGTGAGTGAGAGATGGAGCGAGAGAGAGGATAGAATGAGAGATGATGAGAGAGGATAGAGTGAGAGATGATGGAGAGATAGCGGATAGAGTGAGAGATGATGGAGAGATAGAGGATAGAGTGAGAGACGATGGAGATAGAGGGAAGAGTGAGAGATTGATGGAGAGATAGGAGGATAGTGTAGAGACGATGGAGAGATAGAGGATAGAGTGAGAGATGATGGAGAGATAGAGGATAGAGTGAGAGAATGGAGAGATAGATAATGGGATGAGAGACGATGGAGAGATAGAGGATAGAGTGAGAGATGATGGAGAGATAGAGGATAGAGTGAGAGATGTGAGAGATAGAGATGAGTGAGAGATGGAGAGATACAGGATAGAGTGAGAGATGATAGAGAGATGGAGGATATATACACCAGTAGTAAAGACACTGAAAGAAAGGGGTTTGGTGAATCAAACCATTCACTCATAATCGTCCCTGGTCTCACAATGGACTATATATGAACAGTCAGATCTATCTCCTCATTTCCATATTATTAAACAGTAGCTGCATATTGCCACAGATCAACATTTTCCATATTATTAAACAGTAGCTGCATATTGCCACAGATCACATTTCCATATTATTAAACAGTAGCTGCATATTGCCACAGATCAACATTTCCATATTATTAAACAGTAGCTGATATTGCCACAGATCAACATTTCCATATTATTAAACAGTAGCTGCATATTGCCACAGATCAACATTTCCATATTATTAAACAGTAGCTGCATATTGCCACAGATCAACATTTCCATATTATTAAAGTAGCTGATATTGCCACAGATCAACATTTCATATTATTAAACAGTAGCTGCATATTCCACAGATCAACATTTCCATATTATTAAACAGTAGCTGCATATTGCCACAGATCAACATTTCCATATTATTAAACAGTAGCTGATATTGCCACAGATCAACATTTCCATATTATTAAACAGTAGCTGCATATTGCCACAGATCAACATTTCCATATTATTAAACAGTAGCTGGATATTGCCACAGATCAACATTTCCATATTATTAAACAGTAGCTGATATTGCCACAGATCAACATTTCCATATTATTAAACAGTAGCTGCATATTGCCACAGATCAACATTTCCATATTATTAAACAGTAGCTGATATTGCCACAGATCAAAATTTCCATATTATTAAACAGTAGCTGCATATTGCCACAGATCAACATTTCCATATTATCTAAACAGTAGCTGCATATTGCCACAGATCAACATTTCCATATTATTAAACAGTAGCTGATATTGCCACAGATCAACATTTCCATATTATTAAACAGTAGCTCATATTGCCACAGATCAAATTTCCATATTATTAAACAGTAGCTGATATTGCCACAGATCAACATTTCCATATTATTAAACAGTAGCTGATATTGCCACAGATCAACATTTGCATAGCTGTATACTGCATCTCCATATAGCTCCATAATTCATGAATCCAGAGTGATGATTGCTACTGTAAATCTGCTGCTTTACTGGGAGAGGAGAGAGGCTAGACCATTGATTTACACAAGGACACAACTGATTATAGTGAAAAAGGATACCACCACACACACACACACACACACACACACACCACACACACACACACACACACACCACACACACACACACACACACACACACACACACACACACACACACACACACACACACACACACACACACACACACACACACACACAAACACCTGTTTGGAACCCAGGGGATTTCCCAATAAATACTACTAAATACTACACCACCCCCACGCACAGTCTGAATTGAACCCATCTAGCCTATAGGCAAGCCATCCCTGGGAGCCAGTGTGGTTGTTCCTCGCCTCGCACGTCCAAAGCCATCTAACTTCAGTTCCGATGGAGGACCAGCTAAAAATGTCAAGCTGCCAATTGAAATGTCACCGTAACAGAGGAGGACTTGTGAAGGGAAACATAGACCTGCCGTCACCCCCGACGCGCTCTGACATTAAAGCACAGGCAAACATTTTACACAGACATTTCATGAGAATAGCACAGTTCTGGAAAGAGACGATGGGTGGAGTGCCTCTGGGATATTGGGGGCAAGTGAYGGAATCGCAGAAATAACAAATACACACATGCAAGAGAGTACACACAGAGAAGTGTACATAAGCACATGTGCTGAAACACACAAACACAAACTTCCTTTCTACCTTTTCAAACTCGCCAGACCTCCCTTGTTGATGTCTTAATGGCTCAGTGCTCTACTAATTGAACTAGAAATAACTGGGGGAGGAGGAGAGGAAAGATGAACTGAGAGGGTAACAGAGGAAATAGAAAGAGAGAGAGAAAAGAAGGGAGTTGATGAAGAGCAGAGGTGAAGGAAGGAGAAGACAACACGTCAGGAARAAGGAGGACCAGAGAGAAGGCAGAAGAGAGGGATRAAGATTGAGGAGCTATGTAAAAAAGGAGAAAAAAGAGAGAGGGTGTATGTGGAGAGGAAAGGTGTGTGTGTGCCACAGGAGGTTGGTGAGGGGTGGACGACTCATAATAATGGAACACAACATGTGTTTGATGTGTTTGATACCATTCCATTTATTCCCTTCCAGCCATTACTATGAGCCCGTCTTCTCCAATTAGGTGCCACCAGCCACCTGTGGTGTGGAAAGAGAGGTGTGTGTGTGTGACTGCGAGGTGTGTGTTCCTCTRTGTGTGGCTGCAGCTGCTCCCGTACACATCAATCAGGCTGTGTGTTTGTCAGAGTAATTAGCCGCCACAGGCCTCTATCTAATTGTTCTCTCTTTTTTAACACTCCTTTTTTTGGCTCCATCCCTTCATCTCTTAGCCTTTTATGTATCCTGGGTTTCCAATGGATGACGCAGGCTAGGGGCTAGGGAGTGTGTGTGTGTCAGTATTATGTCCAGTATGCTTCCACTGTGCTGTAACCCATGTCACTCTCTCCTTGGGAAGTGGCAATCCACAGCAGTAGGATTGGGAGAGAACTGACACAGGGTGTGTGTGTATATGGGTGTGTGGGTATATGGCTGTATATGTATATGGGTGTGTGGGTATATGGCTGTATATGTATATGGGTGTGTGGGTATATGGCTGTATATGTATATGGGTGTGTGGGTATATGGGCGTGTGGGTATATGGGTGTGTGGGTATATGGTCACATAACACCTACAAAACACCGGTACCACCAGGTGACAAAACCACACATTTCATCCACA
>NW_019946952.1:0-5000 GCF_002910315.2 Salvelinus sp. IW2-2015 | reverse complement strand
ATTTGGTGATTGGGATCTGGAGAGTGAGCTGGAAAGTGGGCTGCGTTCCGGGGATCTAAGTGTTTGGAAGTGTGAGTTGGACGCAGACGTTACACTAAGTCACAACAATGGACAAACATAGTGTGCTTAAACTAATAACACACAAATKATTGTATTTTTCTTATCTATACTGAATACATAATCTAAACATTCACGGTGTAGGTTGGAAAAAGTATGTGTAGGTTAATGACTTCTCCCTAGGTTAATGACTTCTCCAAAAGCTAATTGGAGTCAGGAGTCAGCTAACCCGGAGTCCTATCAATGAAACGAGATTGGAGATGTTGGTTAGAGCTGCCTTGCCCTTTAAAAAACACTCACAACATTTTGTTTGCTATTCACAAGAAGCATTGCCTGATGTGAACCATGCCTTGAACAAAAGAGATCTYAGAAGACCTAAGATTAAGAATTGTTGACTTGCATAATGTGCAAGGATACAAAAGTATCTCTAAATGCCTTGATGTTCATCAGTCCACGGTAAGACAAATTGTCTGTAAATGGAGAAAGTTCAGCACTGTTGCTACTCTCCCTAGGACTGGCCGTCCTGCAAAGATGACTGCAAGAGCACAGTGCAGAATGCTAAATGAGGTTAAGAAGAATCCTGGAGTGTCAGCTAAAGACTTACAGAAATCTCTGGAACATACTAACATCTCTGATGAGTCTACGATACRTAAAACACTAAACMAGATTGGTGTTCATGGGAGGACACCACGGAAGAAGCCACTGCTGTTCAAAAAAAGCATTGCTGCACATCTGAAGTTTGCAAAAGTGCACCTGGATGTTCCACAGCGCTACTGTCAAAATATTCTGTGGACAGATGAAACTACAGTTGAGTTGTTTGGAAGGAACACACAACACTGTGTGGAGAAAAAAAGGCCCAGCACACCAACATCAAAACCTCATCCCAACTGTAAAGTATGGTGGAGGGAGCATCATGGTTTGGGGCTGCTTTGCTGCCTCAGGGCCTGGACAACTTACTATCATTGACGGAAAAATGAATTCCCAAGTTTATCAAGACATTTCGCAGGAGAATGTAAGGACATTTCGCAGGAGAATGTAAGGCTATCTGTCCGCCAATTGAATTTCAACAGAAGTTGGGTGATGCAACAGGACAACAACCCAAAACACAGAAATAAATCAACAACAGAATTGCTTCAACAGAAGAAAATACGCCTTCTGGAGTGGCCCAGTCAGAGTCCTGACCTCAACCTGAATAAGATGCTGTGGCATGACCTCAAGAGAGCAGTTCACACCAGACATCCCAAGAATATTGCTGAACTGAAACAGTTTTGTTAAGAGGAACGGTCCAAAATTCCTCCTGACCGTTGTGCAGGTCTGATCCGCAACTACAGAAAACGTTTGGTTGAGGTTATTGCTGCCAAAGGAGGGTCAACCAGTTATTAAATCCAAAGGTTCGCATACTTTTTCCACCCTGCACTGTGMATGTTTAYACGGTGTGTTCAGTAAAGACATGAAAACGTATAATTGTTTGTGTGTTATTAGTTTAAGCAGACTGTGTTTGTCTATTGTTGTGACYTAGATGAAGATCAGATCAAAYTTKATGACCAATTTATRCAGAAATCCAGGTATTTCCAAAGGGTTCACATACTGTTCCTTGCCACTGTATAAGAAGGTCGTAGAAGACTAAGTGTTGTCCAATTAGTGGAGGGATGGTAGGGTTAAGGGAAAATAATGTTACATTTTTAAAAATATATATTTAATTAGTTTCTGCCGCAATAATTGGGAGGATTGGAGAAATGGATGCCGCCAATTCAACTGATGGAAGCACAACTACTCTGCATTTTTAAAACTGATGAACGCCCCCCAAACACCAAAATACATGTACTGAGAATACAAAGGTAGATGAAATAAACTATGGACAGAGAGAGAGGAGAACGGAAGATAAGGTGTTTTGCCCGGGGTAATGACCTTATGGGGAACTGGTCAGACTCCCAGCCAACACTGTCTGGACCCGTCAATGATGCAATTCAGCTGGTGGCTAATGACAGCTAATGGAGACAAGTACTGAGGCACTAGCTGCTGAACACAATACAGACATTACAAAGACACATTGCAGCAAAGAAGCCTCTACATCACAAACGGCGATGGACACACATACACATACACTTAATCAACCCCTTGGCAGTCTTGAGATGCAGTGCTCAACTCAAATAAAGATGGAATGTCCATCTATCTGCCCAGTAATTCTGTTATGGCAGAGCTTATGCTCTTTTTCTCACAATCATTTACATGCTGAAAAGGGTGTGTGTGTCGTGTGTGTGGTGTTCGTGTGTGTGTGGGTGTGGTGTGGTGTGTGTGTGTTGTGGGTGTGTGTTGTGTGGTGTGTGTATGTGTGTGTGTTGTGTGTGGTGTGTGTGTGTGGTGTGTGTGTGTGTGTGTTGTGGACTGATAGTTGAACTGCTGTAAGGTTGATTGAGGCTGCTGTCAGAAAGGCCTGAGCTTATGCATTTATAATGAGCTCTTTACCAATGGACCTAACTCAGCCAGATCCCTAACAACCACACACTATTTTTTCTAAGGATTTTATAGAGCTAGAAGAGAGAGAAAGGGAGAAATAGGGAGGAAAGAAAAAGTGGAAAGAGCGAGAGGGAGAGAGAGAAGGAAAGAGCAGGAGGAAGAGGAGAGAAAGATAGACAGACAGGGAGATCGCCCAACACCTGGCATCGTCATGTGGCTTCAAAGCAGAGAAGCATCCTTGTTACTTAAGGCATCGCACAGACAACACAGCAACACTCCATGTGAGCTACCTGCAGCCAGAACAGGACAACAGCATAGAAGAGGCTCCCAGAAACTGCCTCAGACCCACTGTATCTTCTAATGATTCAAGGATTTCAAACCTGTTCTCAGAGAGAGGTTTAAAGGTTTTGAAATGGGGTCTGTTTTCATGTTGGTGAGGGCAGCGGACTGTGGTGGTGAGTTTGTTGTGGTGTGTGTGTGTGTGGTGTGTGTGTGTGTGTGTGTGTGTGTGTGTGTGGTGTCGTGTGTGTGTGGTGTGTGTGTGGTGTGTGTGTGTGTGTGTGTGTGTGTGTGTGTGTGGTGTGTGTGTGTGTGTGTGTGTGTGTGTGTGTTGTGGATGAGAAGAGTTGTTGTAGTGTGTGGTGTGTGTGTGGTTTGCTTGTGGTGTGTGTGTCAGTTTTTGTGGTGTGAGTGTGTGCGTATGTGCCATGTGGTGAGTTGTTTCTGTGCACCTATCTACTTGACCTCAACTGATTTTCAAACAACATCAACCAGACTTTTACCAGCTCGACATCAAACCCTAGTTTTAACACAGCCTGGCTTTTGACAAGGAGGAACTTGTGAAGGGGAACACAAAAGAAGCCAGGCTAAACTACCAGATGTGTGAGTCTAAAGGCCCTCTGCATCTCTGCATCAGTCTATAACACGCTGCATCTGCAAGAGGTCTGCAACCTTATGGCACAGTGTGGGTAGTGCACTTTCTCATAAATCATGGTTGCTCGGTTGGAAGCCTACATCTGCAGAGTATGTACAGTACTATCTTGATTCAATGTATATTCCTAGCTCCACCTGCACTCTTTACAGGACGGAAAGGAAGAAGGGAAAGGAAGAAGGAAAGGAAGAGACTGATCTAACCCAGACATGACGATAAGAAGTCTAGTCTGTTCCAAAGGTGTCGCAGGTAAAGCGTCTCCGAAGTATTCCCAGCGCACATCTTCAACACCATCTCCAACGCAAGGAAAGAAGCAATTGTAGATGAACGCAATCGAACCGCCTGAGGACAGAGGGGCGAGAGAGCAGAGAGAGAGAGAGAGAGGAGAGAGAGAGAGAGGAGAAGAGAGAAGAGAGGAGAGGAGAGAGAAGAGAGAAGAGAGAGAGAGAGAGAGAGAGAGAGAGAGGGGAGAGGTATTTGTAGATTTTATGAATGAGGAGCACATACTCTTGAAACTGTGAACACGTGTTGAAAAATAACACAGATATGGATAGGGTTGCACCACACAGCACAGACGTTTTTTTACAGTGTTCTGAAACTTAAAACGACCCTAGCCACCCACTCACTGCTGTGGGGGTGTAATGTCCCGCCCAGTCGACAGTGGCTTGATTGGTTAATGATTTGTTTTGTGCAACTAGCAGATGGGACAACAATCGAAAAACATCAACCTTCGATAAAATAGTTCAGGACTACTGTTAATTAACTTGTTAATGATGATCAATTATACAGAGTGACTGGGACATGATTGCATATGTCCTGACTGTTGTGGTGTGTGGGTGTGTTGTGTGTGTGTTGTGTGTGTGTGTGGTGTGTGTGTGTGTGTGGGTGGTGTGTGTGTGTGTGGTGGGTGGTGTGTTGTGTTGTGTGTGTGTGTGTGTGTGTTGTGTGTGTGGTGTGTGTGTGTGTGTGTTGGTGTGTGTGTTGTGTGTGTGTGTGATGTACTGTATGTCTTTGTTCCCTAAGTTATGGATTAAAGGCCCAATACAGAACGTTTTTTAATCTCAATGTCAAATCATATTCTCTGGGTAACAATTGATTATTTTCAATTAAAATGGTCAAAAATAAACAAAATTAGCTTCTTAGTACAGGACAATTTCTACAAGAGGGAGAATTTTGCTAGGACTGTCTGGGAGTGGGGAGGGGAACACTGAAATAGCTGTTATTGGCATGAGAGGTTTGGTTGGTCTATTACTAATTCCGCCTGGGTGATGTCACCGATGACAGAGAATTTAGAAATGAATAATGGGCGCAAATATTTCACATCCTATGTGTGATAAAGGCGCTGGAGCCTAACATGGAGGACCTCAGAAACCTTAACAGGGATAGGCGTTCCGGTCAACGGTACGTTGTAAATCATGTAGCTACCGTGTGTTCATGATCATCTTTTAGAGAAACAAAAATGTCGGTACATAATAAGTGTTTATACTTCGGCTGAAAGCTTACATTCCCTCCTTGTTTAATATAAAAACGGCAACTGTCCAATTTCCAGTAATCT
>NW_019946951.1:22306-35035 GCF_002910315.2 Salvelinus sp. IW2-2015 | reverse complement strand
CAGAGGAGACTGGTTACAGAGGAGACTGGTTACAGAGGAGACTGGTTACAGAGGAGACTGGTTACAGAGGAGACTGGTTACAGTGGAGACTGGTTGCAGAGGAGACTGGTTACAGGGGAGACTGGTTGCAGAGGTTAGATAAGAGTGTGTGTGGTACTGTTACTACTGCTCTTTTCTGAATTCCCCTCCCTGCCCCCCCCCTCTCTCTTTCTCCTTCCCTCCTTCCCTCTAAGCAGATGGCCCCTCCACAGGAATCAGGCACCACACAGGCTCTGAGTAAAAGCCCAGCAGCTCTCTGTTTCTCTCTCCTCCCTCCCTCTTTCTTTTTTCATTCGCTTTCTTTCTCTCTGTGTGTGTTTTTGCTGCGTTTGCAGTCCTGCCTGCCTAGCCATAGCTCCAGAGCCAGGAGCTGCGGAGGTAGAGAGGGAGGAGAGGCAGCCAGTGAGTGGAGTCCAACCCAGCTTCAAAGCCTCGTTGTGGGCTTGATGCTCAGGATGACATCCTCCCTCCAGCCGCCTCCACTCCTCTCAGAGAGCACAGGAGAGAGAGGTATGGAGAGAATAAATGAAAGAGTGATAATAGGAATGAAAGGGGTGAAGAGAAGGGAGAGAGACATTTGAGAGAATGAGAGTTGGATGAGAGAATTCAGGACTGACAATGAAAGGATGACTGCCTACATCACTCTCAAAAAGCAAAGGGAGAGGAGGGAGGGATATGGAGGGAGGATGTCCTCACTTCCACCCACCCCATCAGGAGAGAAGAAGAGAGAGGGATGAAGTGAGATGAAAAGGAACATGAGAAACGCAGAAAGAGGGGGATGACTAGGATACAGAGAGATAGATAAAAATGATAAGCAAATACTTCAGAAACACAAACTGAATGCCCGGCATGTCATTTTTTTGTTGTTGAAAATGACAAATTAGAGAGATGGGGAAAAAACAAGAGGGGAGTGGAGAGGGAATGGTGGGTTGAGCTGCCTGCTCTCAGGCAGGGAGGCCTAGCTGTGTTTATGTGTAAATGGTTGGATGTGTTATCCAGGTAAAATCTATTTCACCTCCCAGAGAACCTACTGACACACCAAGGAGCTACCGAATCATCCTCCGCCAGCGCAGGAACACTGTCTCCATAGCAACCCTCAAACTGACCTCCCATAATCTGTACCATAACAACAAGCCGGTGCAAAAACCCAAACATGACGGCAAAATAAAAATAGCACAAACACTAGTCTCCCTCTCATTCTCTCACTGAGGCAGAAGGATATGTGGAAAGTAACTAGGAAAGAATGCACATTGGGTCGGTTAAGTGCGGTGCTGACAGAAAAAGTATCCCAAACTAAATTCACTGCAGCAGATGTGGAATTATGTGTCCAGATTACCACACCTCACTGCAGGTAGGAGCAGAGTCGTAAAGTGTTATCGAAATGAAGTTGCAAGTGTCACAGCTCTTTTCCGTGCTCACCCAGTCGTTTTGTAAGGGTCAGAGGTTGTCTGTGATGTTCAACCAAAAGTCATAACCAGATCATTTATAAATACTGCCCATGCACCTGTATTTAACACGAGCCATGGAATGCTTCACATCACTTTTTGAATGACAACACTGCAGTGTAATAAACAGTGTTTAATGCAGAAGTTGAAACCAGACAATTTATGAATAGCCTACTGTCCATACCCCCATACCCTCACAAGTGCTTGATGGATGGAATATAACCATGATTCTCTTAGCTGTGAATCAGGATGGTTGATCCCATCCTGGGTCATGGCTATTGATCACCGATCACCTCTGGTGGTCACTGATTGATATCAGGACAATCCAATTAGTCCATATTGATATGAGATTCTTCGATCAAACATTAAAGCAGGGGTCGGTAACAGGCAGCCTCAAGCCATAACTGTCCCAGGTCATTAAAGCAGGGTCGGTAACAGCAGCCTCAAGCCATAACTGTCCCAGGTCATTAAAGCAGGGTCGTAACAGCAGCCTCAGCCATAACTGTCCCAGGTCATTAGAGCAGGGTCGGTAACAGCAGCCTCAAGCCATAACTGTCCCAGGTCATTAGAGCAGGGTCGTAACAGCAGCCTCAAGCCATAACTGTCCCAGGTCATTAGAGCAGGGTCGGTAACAGCAGCCTCAAGCCATAACTGTCCCAGGTCATTAGAGCAGGTCGGTAACAGCAGCCTCAAGCCATAACTGTCCCAGGTCATTAGAGCAGGGTCGGTAACAGCAGCCTCAAGCCATAACTGTCCCAGGTCATTAGAGCAGGGTCGGTAACAGCAGCCTCAAGCCATAACTGTCCCAGGTCATTAGAGCAGGGTCGGTAACAGCAGCCTCAAGCCATAACTGTCCCAGGTCATTAGAGCAGGGTCGGTAACAGCAGCCTCAAGCCATAACTGTCCCAGGTCATTAGAGCAGGGTCGGTAAACAGCAGCCTCAAGCCATAACTGTCCAGGTCATTAGAGCAGGGTCGGTAACAGCACCTCAAGCCATAACTGTCCCAGGTCATTAGAGCAGGGTCGGTAACAGCAGCCTCAAGCCATAACTGTCCCAAGTCATTAGAGCAGGGTCGGTAAACAGCAGCCTCAACCATACTGTCCCAAGTCATTAGAGCAGGGTCGGTAACAGCAGCCTCAAGCCATAACTGTCCCAGGTCATTAGAGCAGGGTCGGTAACAGCAGCCTCAAGCCATAACTGTCCCAAGTCATTAAGAGCGGTCGGTAACAGCAGCCTCAAGCCATAACTGTCCCAGGTCATTAGAGCAGGGTCGGTAACAGCAGCCTCAAGCCATAACTGTCCAGGTCATTAGAGCAGCGGTCGTAACAGCAGCCTCAAGCCATAACTGTCCCAGGTCATTAGAGCAGGGTCGGTAACAGCAGCCTCAACCATAACTGTCCCAAGTCATTAGAGCAGGGTCGTAACAGCAGCCTCAAGCCATAACTGTCCCAGGTCATTAGAGCAGGGTCGGTAACAGCAGCCTCAAGCCATAACTGTCCCAAGTCATTAGAGCAGGGTCGGTAACAGCAGCCTCAAGCCATAACTGTCCCAGGTCATTAGGCAGGGTCGGTAACAGGCAGCCTCAAGCCATAACTGTCCCAAGTCATTTGTTTTTGGACCCCCAATGTTTTGGGGGATTTTAGTTTTTGGTCAAAAAGACTGTAAAATCACCTGGAATTCAGCAAAAAAATAGATATAATTTAGAAAATCTGTTTCCAAGTATTCCCACAATTAAAAGAAGAGATATGAGATCGTGTCTCAATGTAATCAAGGTATGACATTGTTATTTCCAAATACAAACTCTTCTTGGCTTAGTTGTGGTCAACTTGCAGTGTGCAAATTATTATAATTATTTTCCGGACCGCGACCATCCACTCCAACCAAAATCTACCTGCGCTGAATCTTGCCTACCTCTGCATTAGAGGTTAGTTTAAACACCAAACCATTAGAGGTTAGTTTAAACACCAAACCATTAGAGGATAGGTTAAACACCAAACCATTAGAGGTTAGTTTACACACCAAACCATTAGAGGTTAGTTTAAACACCAAACCATTAGAGATAGGTTAAACACCAAACCATTAGAGGCTAGTTTAAACACCAAACCATTAGAGGTTAGGTTAAACACCAAACCATTAGAGGTTAGGTTAAACACCAAACCATTAGAGGTTAGTTTACACACCAAACCATTAAGGGTTAGGTTAAACACCAAACCATTAGAGGTTAGTTTACACACCAAACCATTAGAGGTTAGTTTAAACACCAAACCATTAGAGGTTAGGTTTAAACACCAAACCATTACAGTTAGGTTAAACAGCAAACCATTAGAGGTTAGATTAAACACCAAACCATTAGAGGCTAGTTTAAACACCAAACCATTAGAGGTTAGGTTAAACACCAAACCATTAGAGGTTAGGTTACACACCAAACCATTAGAGGTTAGTTTACACACCAAACCATTAGAGGTTAGGTTAAACACCAAACCATTAGAGGTTAGTTTACACACCAAACCATTAGAGGTGTTTAAACACCAACCATTAGAGGATAGGTTAAACACCAAACCATTAGAGGTTAGTTTACACACCAAACCATTAGAGGTTAGGTTTAAACACCAAACCATTAGAGGTTAGTTTACACACCAAACCATTAGAGGTTAGTTTAAACACCAAACCATTAGAGGTTAGGTTAAACACCAAACCATTAGAGGTTAGTTAAACAGCAAACCATTAGAGGTTAGTTTAAACACCAAACCATTAGAGGTTAGGTTAAACACCAAACCATTAGAGGTTAGGTTACACATCAAACCATTAGAGGTAGTTTAAACACCAAACCATTAGAGGTTAGGTTAAACACCAAACCATTAGAGGTTAGGTTAAACACCAAACCATTAGAGTTAGGTTACACACCAAACCATTAGAGGCTAGTTTAAACACCAAACCATTAGAGGTTAGGTTAAACACCAAACCATTAGAGGTTAGGTTACACACCAAACCATTAGAGGTTAGGTTTACACCAAACCATTTAGAGTTAGTTAAACACCAAACCATTAGAACGGTTAGGTTAAACACCAAACCATTAGAGGTTAGGTTAAACACCAAACCATTAGAGGTTAGGTTAAACACCAAACCATTAGAGGTAAGGTTTGATATTCAATATGCAACACATTCATGCTGGTGTTAGCTAAGCACCAATCAATAATTAGGGGTTATTCAAAGTGCTTTTAGGTGTGATTCTATGTGGATGTTAAATCATATCTCACACTATATAATACCAACAGTGTTCCTCTATGATGTTATATCATTTATGATGACTAAAACTTGAACAGACTTTCTAGCAAAGTAATGGGATATATTTTAGAGGAGACCGGGTCGAAAGTGTTTATGATTGTCAATGACAGTGCTCAGGCTGACTTGCCTAGTTAAATAAAGGTTCAATATTTTTATTTTTTTAAGTTATGTATTTCACGTGCTCTACACGCTCCCCACACGTGTGTCTTTCTCTCGCAACCTCCTCTCCTCCCAGGAACTGTGCTGCGATGCAATCTTGATCACTCAGGCGACACACTTCCATCTCATGCATTATTCATGATCTGATTAACTAGACGGCTCATCATTATGGTCACTGGAAATTC
The DNA here is from genome assembly GCF_002910315.2 of Salvelinus sp. IW2-2015. Taxonomy (NCBI): domain Eukaryota; kingdom Metazoa; phylum Chordata; class Actinopteri; order Salmoniformes; family Salmonidae; genus Salvelinus; species Salvelinus sp. IW2-2015. The sequence goes on along the minus strand of NW_019946951.1, from coordinate 29,921 downwards.
CCTGTCCCAGTTCAAACAAAAAACATGTGTTTTACTTTTCCTATAGATTGAGGATGAGAGAGAATATTTGCGCACCCAGGGGAGGTTGGCGTTGCTTGGGGGAATGCAACAGCATAACAAGACAACTGGATAAAGAATTACGACGGACATCAAAGCACCAGGAAAATAAACGCTGAACAGTAGTGCAGCTTGACASAATACTAGGATGAGTTTTCAAAGAGCAGCTCAGTTTACCTAGAAGGCTGGGGCGGTGGTACTGTACGTCACTGCTGAGAAGAACATTACATGTAAAACACATACATATACACATGCACATATTACATGGGAAACCATGGTTAGGCCAAGCATTGCATAGCTATGGAAAATGGTTCATGATATACACATTGAGGTGTGATTCCACCTGGATGTCTAATCATATCTCACAGTGTTCCTCTAGAAGCTATACTCCCATTTTAGTCATTTAGCAGACGGTCTTATCCAGAGGGGTTGTTATGCCTGAGCGCACTTTGCTGCGGGCACCGACAACACAGACCACCACACATCACTGACACACGCACATTGACACAGACTATGGGCGACACCGGTATGATCAGACACACACACACACACACACACAGACACCAACACACACACCACACACACACACACACACACACACACACACACACACACACACACACACACACACACACACAGAGCTAGGATTTTAGGATGAATCCACAGTAAGCCAAGCTCATACAGTCAATCTATATACACGATACTCTCCCTCCACTCCCCACTTGGCCCTGCATGTCTCAGGCATGTTTTTCACTAGAGTGAGGACTGGAGACTCAGACCTTTCCCCTGGTCTAGCAGGCAGCTGCTGTCTGCATGAGCAATACACCAGCAGTATACACACGTCAACCCATGCTTTGAGTACTGGTGAGGGGTGTTCACACACATGCATAAATGATCGCATGCACACACAAACAACATCAGCCATTAATACACTGTACCAGTAACAAAGTATAGGGGTGGGAGGTCTAGGTGGGAAGCAGGAGGTGGAAAGGATATTAGTGGGTGGAGGTCTAGCAGGAGGTGGTAGAGGAATGATGGGGTGGAGGTCTAGCAGGAGGTGGTAGAGGAGTTATGGGGTGAAGGTCTAGCAGGAGGTGGTAGAGGAGTTATGGGGGTGGAGGTTTAGCAGGAGATGGTAGAGGAGTTATGGGATGGAGGTCTAGCAGGAGGTGGTAGAGGTGTTATGTTTGAGGTCTAGCAGTGAGGTGGTAGAGGAGTTATGGGATGAGATTTAGCAGGAGGTGGTGAGATGTTATGGATGACAGGTCTAGTAGGAGGTGTAGAGATGTTATGGGGTGGAGGTCTAGCAGGAGGTGGTAGGAGTTATGGGATGGAGGTCTAGCAGGAGGTGGTAGAGGTGTTATGTTGTGGAGGTCTAGCAGGAGGTGGTAGAGGAGTTATGGGATGAAGTTTAGCAGGAGGTGGTAGAGTGTTATGGGATGAAGGTCTAGTAGGAGGTGGTAGAGATGTTATGGGGTGGAGGTCTAGCAGGAGGTGGTAGAGGAGTTATGGGATGGAGTTAGCAGGGGGGGTGGAGAGTTATGGGATGGAGGGTCTAGCAGGAGGTGGTAGGGATGTTATGGGTGTGAGGAGTTATAGGGTGGAGGTCTAGCAGGAGGTGGTAGAGGAGTTAGGGGTGGAGGTCTAGTAGGAGGTGGTAGAGATGTTTTGGGGTGGAGGTCAAGCAGGAGGTGGAAGAGGAGTTATGAGATGGGGTCTAGCCAGGGGGTGGTGGAGGAGTTATGGGATGGAAGGTCTAGCAGGAGGTGGTAGAGATGTTATGGGGTGGAGGAGTTAATGGGGTGGGGTCTAGCAGGAGGTGGTAGAGGAGTTATGGGGTGGAGGTCTAGCAGGAGGTGGTAGAGTTGTTATGGGGTGGAGGTCTAAGCAGGAGGTGGTATAGGAGTTTATGGGGTTGGAGGTTCTAGCAGAGGTGGAAGAGGAGTTATGTGGGATGGAGGTATAGCAGGAGTGTGGTAGATAGAGTTAGGATGGGTAGAGGTCTAGCAGGAGGTGGAAGACGGAGTTATGGGGTGGAGGTGGTAGAGGAGTTATGGGGTGGAGGTTTAGCAGGAGATGGTAGAGGAGTTATGGGGTGGAGGTTCTAGCAGGTAGGTGGTAGAGGAGTTATGGGGTGAAGGTCTAGCAGGAGGTGGTAGAGGAGTTATGGGGTGAGGTTTAGCAGGAGAGGGTAGATGGAGTTATGGGTGGAAGGTCTAGCAAGGAGATGTAGAGGAGTTATGGGTTGAAGGTCTAGCAGGAGATGGTAAAGGAGTTATGGGTAGAGGTCTAGCAGTAGGTGGTAGAGGAGTTATGGGATGAAGGTGGTAGAGGAGTTTATGGGGTGGAGGTTTAGCAGGAGATGGTAGAGGAGTTATGGGGTGAAGGTCTAGCAGGAGGTGGTAGAGGAGTTATGGGGTGAAGGTCTAGCAGGAGATGTAGAGGAGTTATGGGGTGGAGGTCTAGCAGGAGGTGGTAGAGGAGTTATGGGGTGGAGGTCTAAGCAGGAGCTGGTAGGGAGTTATGGGGTGGAGGTTAGAGAGTGGTAGAGGATGTATGGGTAGGAGGTGGAGAGGAGTTATGGGGTGGAGGTGGTAGAGGAGTTTATGGGTGGAGGTTAGGAGGAGGGTTATGGGTGGAGGTTTAGCAGGAGATGGTAGAGGAGTTATGGGGTGGAGTTTAGAGGAGTGTAGAGGAGTTATGTGGTGGAGGTTTAGCAGGAGGTGGTAGGAGAGTTATGGGGTGAAGGTCTAGCAGGAGATGGTAGAGGAGTTATGGGGTGGAGGTTTAGCAGGAGGTGGTAGAGGAGTTATGGGGTGGAGGTTTTAGCAAGAGGGTAGAGGAGTTAATGGTGGTGAGAGGTCTAGCAGGAGATGGTAGGAGTTATGGGGTTGAGGTCTAGCGGAGTAGGGTGGTGGAGAGGAGTTTTATGGGATGGAGGTCTAGCAGGAGGTGGTAGAGGGGAGTATATAGGGTGGAGGTGGTAGAGGAGTTATGGGTGGAGGTCTAGCAGGAGGTGGTAGAGGAGTTATGGGGTGGAGGTGGTAGAGGAGTTAATGGGGTGGAGGTCTAGCAGGAGGTGGTTGAGGAGTTTATGGGGTGAAGGTCTAGCAGGAGAAGGTATGAGGGAGTTATGGGGTGGAGGTGTCTGGCAGGAGGTGGGAATTGGGAGTTATGGGTGGAGGTCTAGCAGGAGGTGTGTAGAGGAGTTATGGGGTGGAGGTCAGCAGGAGAGGTAGAATGATTATGGGGTGAGGTCCTAGCAGGGAGTGGTGGAGGAGTTATGGGATGGAGGTCTAGCAGGAGGTGGTAGAGATGTTATGGGTGTGGAGGAGTTATGGGGTGGAGGTCTAGACAGGAAATGGTTGGTAGAGGGTTATGGGGTGGAGGAGTTATGGGGTGGAGGTCTAGCGGAGGTGGTAGAGTTAGGAGAGTTATGGGTGGGGGTGATAGCAGGGGTGGAGATGAGTATGGGATGGAGTATGCAGGAGGTGGTAGAGAGTTATGGGGTGGAGGTCTAGCAGGAGATGGTAGAGATGTTATGGGGTGGAGGAGTTATGGGGTGGAGGTCTAGCAGGAGGTGGTAGAGATGTTATGGGGTGGTGGTCTAGCAGGAGGTGGTAGAGGAGTTATGGGGTGGAGGTATAGCAGGGGTGGGTGGAGGAGTTATGGAATGGAGGTCTAGCAGGAGGTGGTAGAGATGTTATGGGGTGGAGGAGTTATGGGGTGGAGGTCTAGCAGGAGATGGTAGAAGAGTTATGGGGTGAAGGTCTAGAAGGAGGTGGTAGAGGAGTTATGGGGTGGAGGTCTAGCAGGAGGTGGTAGAGGTGTTATGGGGTGGATGTCTAGCAGGAGGTGGAAGAGGAGTTATGGGATGGAGGTATAGCAGGAGGTGGAAGATGAGTTATGGGATGGAGGTATAGCAAGTGAGGTGGTAGAGGAGTTATGGGTGGAGGAGTTATGGGGTGGAGATCTAGCCAGGAGGTGGTAGAGATGTTATGGGTGGAGGTCTAGCTCAGGAGGTGGTAGAGGAGTTATGGGTGTGGAGGTATAGCAGGGGTGGTGGAGGAGTTATGGATGTGGAGGTCTAGCAGGAGGTGGTAGAGATGTTATGGGTGGAGAGGTTATGGGGTGGAGGTCTTAGCAGGAGATGGTAGAAGAGTTATGGGTGAAGGTCTAGCAGGAGGTGGTAGAGGAGTTGTGGGGTGGAGGTCTAGCAGGAGGTGGTAGAGGTGTTATGGGGTGGAGGTCTAGCAGGAGGTGGAAGAGGAGTTTATGGGATGGAGGTTAGCAGGAGGTGGAGATGAGTTATGGGATGGAGGTATAGCAGAGAGGTTAGAGAGTTATGGGGGAGGTCTAGCAGGAGATGGTAGGCTGTTATGGGTGGAGGAGTTATGGGGTGGAGGTCTAGCAGGAGGTGGTAGAGATGTTAATGGGGTGGAGGTCTAGCAGGAGGTGGTAGAGGAGTTATGGGGTGGAGGTATAGCAGGGGGTGATGGAGGAGTTATGGGATGGAGGTCTAGCAGGAGGTGGTAGAGTGGTTATGGGGTGGAGGAGGTTATGGGGGTGGAGGTCTAGCAGGAGATGGTAGTAAGAGTTATGGGGGTGAAGTCTAGCAGGAGGTGGTAGAGGAGTTATGGGGTGGAGGTCTAGCAGGAGGTGGAAGAGGAGTTATGTTGTGGAGGTCTGGCAGGAGGTGGTAGAGGAGTTATGGGATGAAGGTCTAGCAGGAGATGGTAGAGGAGTTATGGGGTGGAGGTCTAGCAGGAGGTGGTAGAGGAGTTATGGGGTGGAGWACCAGCAAGCCTCTTCTGGATCGGGGCTCCAATAGCCTCCATTGATCTTCTCATCCTGGAGCAGAGATCAGTCACCAGGGCCAGCTCCAGGCATAAGCGACATAAGAGGTCACTTAGGGCCCCCGGCCGGAAGGGGGCCCTAATAGTAATAAAATATTATTACTATTATTTATTTTTTATTAGAACTCAGTCAGGGTCTCAATTTATTGTTGAGAGTTAGAATAGTCAAATATACAAGGTGCAATTTAGAGATGTGGTTGGTTGTACATCAGCAGTTTTTTTCCAGTTTTGTCAGTCACTGAAACTGGACCATTTAATCTTCATCTCTTCATTCAGACTCAATCATGGACAGTCTTAATGACAGTTGTGGCTGCTTCGTGTGATGTTTTGTTGTCTCTACCTTCTTGCCCTTTGTGCTGTTGTCTGTTCCCAATAATATTTGTACCATGTTTTGCGCTGCTACCATGTGTGTTTCTACCATACTGTGTTTTCATGTGTTGCTGCCATGCTATGTTGTCGTCTTAGGTCTCTCTTTATGCAGTGTTGTGTTGTCTCTCTTGTCGTGATGTGTGTTTTGTCCTATATTGTTATTTTTAATCCCAGCCCCTGTCCACACAGGAGGCCTTTTGCCTTCTGGTAGGCTGTCATTGTAAATAAGAATTTGTTCTTAATAAATCCTCTTGAAGCTAGGGGGCAGTATTTTGATGTTTGTATAAAAATTGTGCCCAAAGTAAACTGCCTATTTCTCAGGCCCAGAAGCTAGAATATGCATATAATTGGCAGATTAGGATAGAAAACACTCTAAAGTTTCCAAAACGGTCAAAATATTGTCTGTGAGTATAACAGAACTGATATTGCAGGTGAAAACCTGAGGAAAATCCATTCAGGAAGTGCTGTTTTTCTGAAACCTCTCTATTCAATTGCAAGCATATCCTCCATTTAAAGGGATATCAACCAGATTCCTTTCCCTATGGCTTCCACAAGGTGTGARCAGTCTTTAGACATAGTTTCAGGCTTTTATTCTGAAAAATGATCTGATCAGTGAAGAGATGAGTAATCAGTGAGGGTGAGACCTACTCTTCTCCTCTTCTGTCCTCTCTGTCTGTGTATTATTAGTAAGAGATGAGTACCCCAGTAGATGAGTACACCAGTGAGGGTGAGACCTACTCTTCTCCTCTTGTCCCTCTCTGTCTGTGTATTATTAGTAAGAGATGAGTACCCCAGTAGATGAGTACACCAGTGAGGGTGAGACCTACTCTTCTCTCTTCTGTCCCTCTCTGTCTGTGTATTATTAGTAAGAGATGAGTACCCAGTAGATGAGTACACAGTGAGGGTGAGACCTGCTGTCTGTCCCATGTTCTTGCCTGTAATTTCCTTTCTTGGATGAGCTGGTGATTTGCATGATTACTCATCATTCTACCGACCGCAGCCAACCAACAAATGCCAGCCAGGAGTGGCCACACCAGTGCACTGTCATCACCTGATTACTCTTTATTAGACCTATATCTGATCCTACCCTGCCTTCTCTAAGTCTTTCCAAAGTCAAGTTAACAAACAGTCACCGAACATTTAGAATCCCACCGTACCTTCTCCACTATGCAATATGGTTTCGAGCTGGTCATGGTGCACCTCAGCACGTTCAAGGTCCTAAAAGATATCATAACCGCCATCGATAAGAGACATTACTGTGCATCTGTATTCATCGACCTGGCCAAGGCTTTCGACTCTGTCAATCACCACATTCTATCGCAGACTCAATAGTCTTGGTTTCTCAAATGGACTGCCTCGCCTGGTTCACCAACTACTTCTCAGATAGAGTTCAGTGTGTCAAATCGGAGGCCTGTTGTCCGGGCCTCTGGCAGTCTCTATGGGGGTGCCACAAAGTTCAATTCTCGGGCCGACTCTTTTCTCTGTATAACATCAGATATCGCTCTTTGCTGCTGGTGATTCTCTGATCCACCTCTACGCAGATAACACCATTCTGTATACTTCTGGCCCTTCTTTGGACACTGTGTTAACTAACCTCCAGACGAGCTTCAATGCCATACAACTCTCCTTCCGTGGCCTCAACTGCTCTTAAATGCAAGTAAAACTAAATGCATGCTCTTCAACCAATCGCTGCCCGCACCTGCCCGCCAAGTATCACTACTCTGGACGCTTCTGACTTAGATATGTGGACAACTACAAATACCTAGGTGTCTGGTTAGACTGTAAACTCTCCTTCCAGACTCACATTAAGCATCTCCAATCCAAAATTAAATTCTAGAATCGGCTTCCTATTTCGCAACAAAGCATCCTTCATTCATGCTGCAAACATACCCTCGTAAAACTGACTATCCTACCGATCCTTGACTTCAGCGATGTCATTTACAAAATAGCCTCCAACACTCTACTCAGCAAATTGGATGCAGTCTATCACAGTGCCATCCGTTTTGTCACCAAAGCCCCATATACTACCCACCACTGCGAACTGTATGCTCTCGTTGGCTGGCCCTCACTTCATATTCATCGCCAAACCCACTGGCCTCAGGTCATCTATAGTATCTATAGTCTTTGCTATGTAAAGCTCCGCCTTATCTCAGCTCACTGGTCACCATACCAGCACCCACCGTAGCATGCGCTCCAGCAGGTATATTTCACTGGTCACCCCCAAAGCCAATTCTTCCTTCGGCCGCCTTTCCTTCCAGTTCTCTTCTGCCAATGACTGGAACGAACTGGAAAAAATCACTGAAGCTGGAGACTCATATCTCCCTCACTAACTT
>NW_019946951.1:8789-21088 GCF_002910315.2 Salvelinus sp. IW2-2015 | reverse complement strand
ATATCTCCCTCACTAACTTTAAGCATCAGCTGTCAGAGCAGCGCACAGATCACTGCACCTGCACATAGCTCACTGTAAATAGCCCATCCAACTACCTCATCCCATACTGTTATTTATTTGATTTATTTTGCTCCTTGCACCCCAGTATCTCTACTTGCCACACTATCTTCTGCACATCTACACTCCAGTGTTTAATTGTTATATTGTAATTATGGCCTATTTATTGCCTTACCTCCCTTATCCTACCTCATTTGCACACACTGTATATAGACATTTATTTATATTGTATTATTGACTGTATGTTTGTTTATTCCATGTTTAAATTTTCATGAAATCACAAGTGCAATATACCAAAACACAGATTAGCTTGTTGTTAATCCACCTGGCGTGTCAGATTTTAAAAAAAACTTTACGGTGAAAGCAAACCATGCGATTATGTGAGGACAGCTCTCAGCAGACAAAACATTACAAACAGCTAGCAGCAAAGTAGATTGGTCACGAAAGCCAGAAAAGCAATAAAATTAATCGCTTACCTTTGATGATCTTTCGTATGTTTGCACTCACGAGACTCCCAGTTACACAATAAATGTTTTGTTTTGTCCATAAAGATTCTCTTTATATCCAAAAACCTCCATTTGGTTGGCGCGTTTTGTTTAGTAATCCACAGGCTCGTGCAGGTCACGACGGGCAGACAAAAATTCCAAATAGTATCCGTAAAGTTCGTAGAAACATGTGAAACGTTTTTTATAATCAATCCTCAGGTTGTTTTTACAATAAATAATCGATAATATTTCAACCGGACGGTAAACTTTTCAATAGAGAGAGAAAGAAAAGGTCTCGCTCCAGTGGCGCGCGCATGAACAAATCTAAGGACATCTGGCTATCCACTGACGCGATGTGATCATTTCTCCTCATTCAGACTGTCTGACACTGGAGAACACAGACTTTCGCTCATACAGAGAGTGTGAGAGAGAGAGAGAGAGAGAGAGAGAGAGAGAGAGAGAGAGAGCCTGCATGTGTATATATGTGTGTGTATGTGTGATTGTGTTTGTCTGTGTGTGCTGTCACCTTGCCTATTCCCCTCACTACAGAACAGTTCTGCCCCTGAACACACCTCTTTAATGACACTCATCTGTAGCGGGCAGCCGGCCTTCCGGCCTTCCCCCCTTCAGCCCAGTCACATAACCAGATACTGGAAGGGGCCCAATCATCATGTAGAACATTGGCACATGTACCACACAAAAAGCATCAGTCATGGCAGGGAGAATAAAATGGGGGGGGGGGGGTAATGTGAAAACAAATGAACCACTTATGGTCTGGGCAGAGAGAGACAAAGAGAGGAGGTCTGTTATGGAGTGTCAGTACTGCAGTCCAGCCTCTGTGATATCTCAAGCCTCACACTGAACAGTTTTTCATGCAGTAATGCAGCAGAGAGGGGAGTGTGTGTGTTTTCGGGGGGTAAAGTTCATGCGATTGTATAAGAATGAGTACTGACATCTGCACTGATGTGAACTGAGATGGAAAAGACAGTGGATTCTGTCAACACCTGATTTTAACCCTCCAAATGCAACAGGTCTTTTAGGACCTCCACAATAGCGGTCCTATAATCCAGGCATTCTAGAATACCTGTTCTACCAATCTGAGACAGTAGTCTGACATGAACCTGCATGGAGCAGAGAAAGAGGTGTTGGTTGAAACACAGAGTGTTGTGGACACGGAGGTGTTGGTGAGAACACAGAGGTGTTGGTGGAAACACAGAGTGTTGGGGAAACACAGAGGTGTAGGTTGAAACCCAGAGTGTAGGTGAAACCCAGAGGTGTTGGTGGAAACACAGAGGTGTTGGTGGAAACACAGAGGTGTTGGTTGAAACCCAGAGGTGTTGGTGGAAACACAGAGGTGTTGGTGGAAACACAGAGGTGTTGGTTGAAACCCAGAGGTGTTGGTGGAAACACAGAGGTGTTGGTTGAAACACAGAGTGTTGGTGGAAACACAGAGGTGTTGTGGAAACACAGAGGTGTTGTTGAAACACAGAGGTGTTGGTGGAAACACAGAGGTGTTGATTGAACCAGAGGTGTTGGTGGAACACAGAGGTGTTGGTGGAAACACGAGGTGTTGTGAAACACAGAGGTGTTGGTGGAAACACAGAGGTGTTGTGAACACAAGGTGTTGGTGGAAACACAGAGGTTTGGTGGAAACACAGAGGTGTTGGTGGGAAACACAGAGTGTGTTGGTGGAAACACAGAGGTGTTGGTGGAAACACAGAGGGTTGGTGGAAACACAGAGGTGTTGGTGGAAACACAGAGGTGTTGGTTGGAAACACAGAGGTGTGGTTGAAACCAGAGGTGTTGGTGAAAACAAGGGTGTTGGTGGAAACACAGAGGTGTTGGTGAAACACAGAGGTGTTGGTGGAAACACAGAGGTGTTGGTTGAAAACACAGAGGTGTTGGAAAGGAGAGAACTAAATGGTCATCGTTGTTGCTGAATCACTACAGCTTCAATAAAGCTGACATTAAGTAGCAGAAAAACCCTAAGCGGACGGTCATTACTGTCGGTTTAGTTGACTGACTTCCTCCATGTGTGGGAGCAGAACATCTGCCACAGAACAGGGCCGAAAACACGGAGTCCCACAAGACAACATCAAATGTATTCCCCAGGAGCACAGAGCAGGGTCGGTCGACAGCACTACATATTTCAGCCTCTTGTAAATTGAATAGACTGGAGCGACACACGCACACGCACACACGCAACACAACGCACGCAACAACCAGCACACACACACACTGCGGTTCTAAAAACACACAGAATGCTACTAGGGTTGAATGAGAATTGGACCATTAAGAGAATCTCGTTGGTTTTCCATTTTGAAGCATAGTATTGCCGGTGTATGTGATGGAAGTTGAACTGGGTTTGTGGGAAACCAGTCTGTTAATGCATCTAGCAGTAAACACCAAGTCACATTGAYMTGTTTTTTTCTCAKGAATAATCTCCATGTCTTAAACTTTMATTTCATACAATACCTTTTACAATGAAATCATCGTTACCAGGAACTGTGGCAAATGGACAGTGGGAGATGAGGCAATGGTCTGTGGAAACATCCGTCTCTAATTTCCATTCAATCTATGTGGAAATCAAGTCACTACGTTGTTATTGCCACCACTCTGTCTATTTACAATAAATTACAGCTTAATAAATAAATACAAGTTTTTCTCTGTCTACATTTTTCCATTATTACACCATTTTGTTCAACACGAACTGAACCAGTCAAATAAAGCAGTCAACACGTTATTTGGACAAAGTCTTACAAAATAAATTAAAGGTGCATATTATGTATTTATATATTCATAGACTCTTTGAACACAGACAACATTTTTTGTATTTTTTTTGGAACTCAAAATGCAGGRAATAGGCAGTGTTAGGAGTACAGACCAATGAGGTGTCAGAGATGAATGAGTGATTGAGCCATCAACAGGAAGTACYTCCCACATCCTACTTTTATCAGTCCAGTCATACACTCACCCAACTACAACAAACCAAAGAACAAARTCACAGGTTCCCTCACTTTAAYGTTGCATTGAGTGACCAGAAATGCAGGAATTATCAAAAGTCTTAAATCTGTAGTGRATTGAAGGCATTTACAGACTACATCCAGACCCAAATTGACCCCTTAGCCCCTACAAACTTGTGGATATCTAAAATGATTGGACAAAACAAAATTCCATCTAGCCAATCAGAGGGCAAGGTGGAGGTATTACCATATTACGATATCGATCTAATGTACAGCCTACCTATCATGTGTCTTCAGAACAGTGTCAGAGGAGATGAAGGAGACAAGTAGAGCAAGACACCAGACTGTTGAGATACACCCCTTTCTCCACTGAACCCTATTCCCCTCCTGTGTGTAGGACATTCCACCACCTGTCTCTCTGTGGTGTGTTATTACCCCGGTTACACAGAGTCAAACTCACCTCCATATCCCTCTCCTCCCTACCCAGGCCTGCTAACACATTGGGGTCTGCCCACTGATCCGATCAGCGTAGAACAAGCAGAGATCCGAACTAGAGARAACTCTATCTCTGCTGTTCTCTCATTCTATATTCCTTCATCYCTGCAATAGAGAGGCTTGTCTGAGTTTTAGTCAGTAGGTGAGAAATGTAGCRTGATAGTGTGATAGGATGTGGTGATACAGTATAAAACACTGACTTTATGGTGCGCTGAGCTTTTAAAGTGACATCTAGATGATAAACAGCTCAGACAAACTACGGTCAATGGCCAATTTATTCCAGTACCAATGGGCCATTAATTCCAGTACTAAGCTTATTTCTGGTACTTAGACACTATTCTGTATTCACCTCTGAAACACTTTGATCACTGACATATCCTGAAGCAGCCAAATGTAAAGTTTTATCCAAGAACAAAAAAACTCATAGGAAAGGTATTATGGGTCCAAGGCAAGTCTCTCTCTCTCTCTTCCTCCCGCCGTCCATCTTTTCCGCCGCTCAAAGCATTTAGTGCTCCCTCTATCTGTTTCTCCCTCCATCCTTCCCTCCCCTCTCTTCCCACTATTAAAACCTCTCTTCACCTATTTTCATCTCCTCCTCACAAACATCAAAGCAGAGAGACATCAGAAGGATTTATAAGCTCTGATTCTTAATGCTGTTATCTCTCCGATTCATGGGCTCTGCTAGGCGACAACACCGCACGCACGCACACGCACGGCACGCACGCACGCACGCACGCGGCAACGCACGCACGCCGACGGCACGCGCACGCACGCACGCACGCACGCACGCACGCAACGCACGCACGCACGCACGCAACGCACGCGACGCACGCACGCACGCACGCACGCACGCACGCACGCACGCACGCACGCACGCACGCACGCACGCACGCACGCACGCACGCACGCACGCACGCACGCTACCGCACGCACGCACGCACGCAACGCACGCACGCAGCACGCGCACGGCCGCCGCGACGCACGCACGGCACGACGCGCACCAGCACGCACACACACACCACACACACACACACACACACACACACCACACAAACAACACACACACACACACACACACACACACACACACACACACACACACACACACACACACACACACACACACACACACACACACACACACACACACACACACCCTTGCCCTGTACACCCCTGTAGTGTAACTAAAGCCCACTCTAACAGGAGGTCCTCTCCAAAGCGTAAAAGAGAATCGTCATATTTCAAACTCAAACGGAATAATTCAACACAGGTAAAAGACGGTAATGCTGGGGAGCAAAACCTCCCTGTCTAACCTGTTCTACATATACCACTGACACACATCAGGACAGAGCGAAGGGAGGATGGAAGAGACGATGGATGCTTGGCATGTGTGTGACTGTGCTGAAAAACCAAGGCAAGCTACCGATACATAGGGTTGAGTTCACAATCAGTTAAGCCACTCAATCTTAAACCCCTTCCCTACCTATCCCACAACAGAACCTCTCATCTCACCTACAGATCGACCTTCCTAATAATCCACCCCCCCGTGCCTTGTCTACCTTGCCTCTGCCCTGTGGTGTTTCAAGCAGGAAAGCTGTAGTGTGGAAGGAAATTTTTTTAGGGGTGCGATGGACACATCCTGTGCAAAAGGTGTGGTTCTTCCTGTATCCACTTCCGGCGATCTACGCATATGTTCCAGGCTAAATAAACAGGCTATTTGTCATCCCACCCCCCAAGTGTTCACAGTGCAGCAATGTGACACCAGCTCTACTCTCTTGCCTCTTCCTGTCCTCTCTCCTAGTCTCTCTCTCTCTCTCCCTTTGTGGCTGCCTCTATCCCTCTCTCTCCCTCTTCCTGTCTCTCTCTCCTAGCTCTCCCTCGCTCTTCCCATTGGTCTGTCTCTATCCCTATTTCCTCTCTCTCTCTCCCATTGTGTCTGCCTCTATCCCTTCTCTCTCCGTCTTCCCTCTCTCTGTCTGCAAGCACCTTCATCCTTCACCCTGATCCATTGTTTTGCCCTCTCTCTCTTTTCTGAGATAAACTATTTTTTCTATTCATGCATCTCTACATTGCCTGCGCAACTATGACAAAAAGCAACACAGCAGACACCATTCTGTGGGTGGAAAGAGACCTTATGTGTGTGGTGTGTGTAGTGTGTTTGAGGAAGAAAGCGATAAACGCCATGAAGGCATCGACACACCCACACAACACACCCACACACAGACACACCCAGATATAGCAACACACACACACACAGACGACTACACTCACCTACCACATCAACAAGACACACACCACACACACCACACACACACACACACCACACACAACACACACCACACACACACACAACACACACACACACCACACACACACACACACACACACCACACACACACACACACACACACACAGTGTCTGCTGTGCCGCTAATGTCATTTGCATGCAGAGATTGCCACTGAATAGAAAAAATAGATCTATCTCACACAGAGCCTGGTAGGTTAAACATCCAGACCCCACGTCGAGACTGCTCTACGGAGAACATTCAAACCAAGCTCACTAAACTTAGACCTCCTAAATATGTGATTTTAGGGAGCAACGAGTCTCAGAAACTGTTCCTTCAACTGAGCGCTGGTAATGGCCTCGTGAAGCGTTTACACAGAACTGCAAACAGAATGTTTAAATGTATGTTAGCCAGCACACTGTAAACCATTAAAGGCACTACTCAATCTACGTTTCCGTCCACAGTGAGCCCCTACAGTGGGTAGCCTAGAGGTTACACGAGGCCACCAGCAGCAAAAAGCGTTGCTATGTTCAAGCCCGGTGGCCAGGCAAACAAAAATGGGAAATGGAGCTGAAGAGGCAGCTGCTGGTCTCTGATCCCATTGGTCTTCGCTGTGTTGTGCCTTTGAGCTGCACTTAAACCCCCACAATGCTTTCCATCCAGGGGTCTGTCTACTTGCTGACTGTGTGTAGGGCGAGACAGCATTTCCGCTCAACAATGGACAATAAAGTTCTATTATTTTCTAAGGGCTATATTCAATATGTCTCGTGAAGTCCAGCATTATAGAGTGATGTAAATTTAAAGTCAACGTTCCCCGTTAGCGGAGGCTGCATTCACGGTAAACGCTGCATATGTCAGCTCAATCGGAAATTACCGTTAAATGTTTCTGATATCCAATTGCGATCCAATCTCATCGCTGCAACTCACCAACGGGCTCGGGAGAGGCGAAGGTCGAGTCATGCATCCTCCAAAACATGACCCGCTAAACAGCGCTTCTTAACACCTGCCCGCTTAACCCGATGCACCAGGGGGAAACACTGTTCAACTGAAACCGGTCCTTGGGGCGAGCCTGCAGGCGCCCGGCTCGCCACAAGGAGTTGCTAGAGTGCGATGAGCCAAGTAAAGCCCCCTGGCAAAACCCGACCCTAAACCAGACAGCGCTGGGCCAATTGTGGCGCCGCCCTATGGGACTCCGGGTCCCGGCCTGGACACCGAGACACATCCTGGAATCGAACACAGGTCTGTGGTGATGCCTCAATCACTGCGATGCAGTGCCTTAGACCACTGAGCCACCCGGAGGCCTTACGTTTAGCCTTACCGTTTAATTTCTATCGTGCAATCTGTAACGCTTCAGTGTTATAGACTGAATAGAGCCCTAGGATACTGCATGTATTTATAAACCAATAGGTGGGTCCAGGCAAATGAACAGTCACTGTGTTATCTGAAGTCTGTGTTACCTCACATAGGCTCTGCCTTATTGTCAAGTGTGATGCAATTACCAGCTGAATGCACTGTATAGAGTAGGCACTCCCTCTTCCACTTCCAWAATAATAATAAGCCATCTGTGTAATTTTGGTATTGAGTTTAATAWAGTAGCGTTAAATTGAAGCTAATATCGTTTTCTCTCCCCTCCTCTCCCCCTAAACACACTCCAGACAGTTATTATTGGATTCCACTGAGCTAATGTCAACCCAAGCAAAAACAATCTGTGGGCTAATCCCTTTTCAATATCACCATACCACTTTTTAATTGAAACTCTGACAGGGAGCTGTTATTGGTTACATCTACACAGCCGCCATGGCCAATTAGAGAGAGAGATAGAGGGATGGGGGAGAGTGAGATGGGGAGGGAGAAGGGTTCAAATAGYGAGCYATGAGAGAAAGTGAGAAAGAGTGAGAAAGTGGGGGAGGGTGGACAGAGGGAGAATTTGAATTTGAGGGACATAGAACATCACTGACACTCTAAACAAGATGTACATTGAGTGTGTCCACTGTTGCCTAGACGCAAAGTAGGAGAAATAAATAACTACTCAAATATAAAATACAAATATATTTGTCACATGCGCCGAATAGAACAGGTGTCACCTTACAGTGAAATGCTTACTTACAAGCCCTTAACCAACAATGCAGTTTTTAGAATAAATAAGTGTTAAGTAAAAAATAGAGCACCAGTAAAATATAAACAGCGGGGAGTCGTGCCTGGCCATGCAGTCATGAGTGAACAGGGAGTACAGGAGGGGACTGAGCACATACCTCTGAGGGGGTACAGGTACAGAGTCAATGTGCGGGGGCACCAGTTAGTCAAGGTAATTGAGGTAATATGTACATGTAGGTAGAGTTAAACTGACTATGCATAGATAATAAACAGAGAATAGTAGCAGTGTAAAAGAGGGCAATATATCAACCCACATCGGCTAAGCCAATATTTTGTATATTAGGCTGTTCAGGAGTCTTATGTACTTCTTTAGAGGGAGCTTAGGAGACACTGTTAAAAGTCTTTGGACCCACGACTTGTCAACTCTCCGTTTAACCGCTGCCTGTCCGCGTAGTGATACGAGACAATCCAAGCTCTATGACTAAGTGCGTGGCTGAGAGAGTCCTTGCCTGACCAACGCAATATCATTAGGGCCTTTTCTGACACCTGACTGGTATTAGACGGTCCTGGAATGGACAGAAAGCTTGGCCCAGTTTAATGTACTGGCGCCGTACGCCACTACCCTCTTAGTGCCTTGCGTCGGAACCGAGCAAGGTTGCCCATACCAGCCGCATGATGCAAACCCATTTCAAGATGCTCTTTCGGACTGGTGCCAGCTGTAAACGTTTTATGTTTATGAATACATGAGTACCCCATTAAGCCAAACATCTTTTCAGTTCTCCGGCGTCAAGACTAATTACGCCCTTTTAGTCCCCGTGCCCTCCTATCACGGTGTCATTTATGTGTTTGACCCCATGTTAGTTCTGTTGTGATGTGTGACGCCAAGGAACTTGACACTCTCACCCCATCCTGCCTCCACTACAGCACCGTCGAGTGAGGAATGGGGCGTGCTCAGTCCTCCTTTTCCTGTAGCACATCATCTCCTATCTAGTCCTTGATCACGTTGAGGGAGAGGATCGTTGTCCTGGCACCACACGGCCAAGTCTACTGACCTCCCTCCCTATAGCTGTCTCATCATTGTCGTGACCCTCTCAGGCCTACCACCTTTCGTGTATCAGCACAATTTAATGATGGTGTTGGAGTCGCTGCCTGCCAATGCATAGTCATGAGTGAATAGGAGTACAGGAGGGGATCTTTGAAAGCGAGCACGCACCACCTAAAGTGGTCCACAGTGATTTGTTAGGAACTCTAGCCTGGCAAATGTGTTATTACCTACACCATACCAACCCTCACAGAAGGGCGGCCCTCAGGAGTGACAGATCCAGTTGCAGAGGAGGTGATAAGCTTATTGATAAAGGGCTTTAGAGCACTACGGTGTTGGACGCTGAGCTGTAGTCAATGAATTAGCATTACTCCATAAGGCATGTTCCTTTTATTTGACCCAGGTAAAGAACAAGGTGCAGTGTGGAGTGCAATAGAGATATGCCATCATCTGGATCTGTTCGGGCGGTAGTGCAAATTGGAGTGCAGTGCGTAGGGTTTTCTGGGATGATGGGAGCCAATGACCAGCATTTTCAAAGCACTTCATTTGGCTCAGACGTGAGTGCTACAGCGTTTGTAATCATTTAGGCAGGTACAGCCTTAGTCTACTTGAGGAACTATGGGGTTTGCTTAGAAACAATGTTTATTACAGACTCAGTC
Organism: Salvelinus sp. IW2-2015; assembly: GCF_002910315.2. NCBI lineage: Eukaryota > Metazoa > Chordata > Actinopteri > Salmoniformes > Salmonidae > Salvelinus > Salvelinus sp. IW2-2015. The sequence continues at coordinate 11,009 of NW_019946951.1, read as the reverse complement.
AGGCGACAGGTTGAAAATGTCAGTGAAGACCCACTTTCCAGTGCAGTCAGCACAGGCTCGGAGTACACATCCTGTACCAATCCTCTGGCCCTGCGGCATTGTGAATGTTGACCTGTTTAAAGGTCTTACATCACATCGCTACGGAGAGCGTTATCACACAGTCGTCCGGAACAGATGATCCCAGCTCTCATTGCATGTTTCAGTGTTACTTTCCCTCGAAGCCGATAATTTAGCGTCGTCTGTAGGCCTCGTGTCACTGGCAGCTCTAGCTGTGCTTCCCTTTGTAGTCTGTAAATGAGAGTTGCCATCCCAGTGCCTACATAAGATGTGAGCGTGTCGAGACCCGGTGTAGCCTACGAATTCACTCTTTAGTCCTGAGATTGACGCTTTGCGCGTGTTTAAATGGTTCATCGGAGCGATAGACGGGCATTCTACTATCTCTCTCTGTCTAGCAGTCTCCAACATTCTAGAGACATAGCGTCAGCTTTCTAACCCTTTAGCCTCAAATGCTGATCGTTGCCTGTAATCCGAAATCAAATCAAAGAACATTGTATTGGTCACATACAGATGTTATTGCGGGTGTTAGCAGGGAAATCTAGAAATGATTGTAGCTCGCGACAGTGCAGAAAATAGTCTACAAGTGAATATGCTAACAAAATTACAACAGACAATATAACCCAATACACACAAAATCCATGGCTTGTGATTGGGGTATGTTGTAACTTGATGCTCTTGAGCGTGAATGAGCAGGTGAATATCAATATGATCTGTATTAGTAGCCATCCATTGATACTTATATTTGTCATTTTGAACAAGAGTCCAAAAGAACCTTAAAACACCTGCTAAAAGCCGCATTGCTAAATAACAACTGCTAAATCCTGCATGCTAAAACACACTGCAAATCCTGAGCATGCTAAACACGCTGCTAAATCCTGCAGTGCTAAAAAACACCTGCTAAATCCTGCATGAACTAAAACACCTGCTAAAACCTGCCATGCCAAAAGCACCTGCCTAAAACCTGCATGCTAAAACACCAGCTAAAAACCTGCATGCTAAAACACCTGCGAAAACCGGCATGCTAAAAACACCCTGCTAGAACCTGCATGCCTAAAAAACCTGCTAGAACCTGCATGCTGAAAACCACCAGCTAAACCTGCATGCTAAAACACCTGCTAAAAGCATCACTGCTATAAACACCTGCCTAAAACCTGCACATGCTTTAAAAAACCTGCTAAAACCTGCATGCCAAAACACCTGGCTAAAATGCCTGCAAGCTAAAAAACACCTGCCTAAAACCACACCAGCTGCATGCTAAAAGCCACTGCTAAAGACCCGGCATGCCAAAACACCTGCATTAAACCAGCATGCCAAAACACCTTGCTAAAACCTTCCACCATGCCAATTCACACCTGCATAAAACCTGCAGGCAAAAACACCTGCTAAAAACCTGCATGCCTAAAACACCAAGCTAAAACCTGCATGCAAAACACCTGCTAACATAAAACCTGCATGCATAAAAACACCAGCTAAAACCGCGATGCTTAAAACACCTGTCTAAAACATCCATGCTAAAACACCTGCTAGATATCTGCATGCTAAAACCACCTGTCTCTAACATACCATACTGCTAAAACACCTCATAGAAACCTGCATCTGCATGAAAAAACCTGCTACAATCATCCATGCTAAAACACCACTTTGCTAAAACCAGAAGACGCAAAATCTCCATTCACCCCTCCAACCCCCAACTGTAAAACAACGCGGACAGCAAATAAACAAACCTTCAACCGTACTCATAACTGCATGCGCCTAAAAAACACCTGACACTAACACCATCCATGCTAAAACACCTAGCTTAGAAAGCTAAATGCAAAACACCTGCGAAAACCTGCATGCTATGGGATACGAGAATGAATTATGTTTTGCTATTTTATATTAATATTATTAATAACGGTCAACCGAGAACTAAAATTAAAAGGTAGAGCCTACTTGTTTGTATTTCGGTAGGTTTGAACTAGGTCTATTAATGATAAAAATGAGAGAGACTTGGAAGTATTTTTTCATCTAAAATTCCACAAGGTTAAAAATTATTACAAAAACCAAAGACAGGTCTTTAGATAACATTATTCATCAAAATTGCGATAATAGCAACGGCCTATATACAACATGTTCCAGCTTTTTAGGCTTCTTTAGATATTCTCTTTGATTCAGACGGGACAG
>NW_019946951.1:0-2257 GCF_002910315.2 Salvelinus sp. IW2-2015 | reverse complement strand
TGGTCAGATATGATGTGTATGTATTCTGCTTCCCCTGAACCAAAGCAGTCACAAAGTGAGGTCACTATCCCAGACTAATATATTATAGCGACTGTACTAGCTAATACTTTTCTGCTGTTGTGTGCAGAACTGGAACACGTCAGATTAATTTCAGGGAAATGCTTCCTGTCAATAATAGTTTCTCTCTGAACCCTGCACATGTGGAAAAGTCCATGGCCCACTGTGTGATATTTTGTGGATCTTCATTGGCTTGTTCATTCCCTTCACATTCCATGATACAATATCAATTGTATCTGTGGATCTATCATGTAAAATGAAATGTTTGATTGGTTGTATGCTTTTAGTCTCCACAAACTGCATGTTTTTTAGGTGTTGTCATTATTGTTGATAACATAGCATACATTCAAAATGATGTACAGATTTATATTGTAGGTTACACACCTCAACACCAGGCACTGTGCATTGCAGCATGTTGTGTGTTAAAGTACTGWACMATCTCACGGGTTATTCCTCTGTTGACATGTGTACACATTATTCTCTAGTGGTTTGATCTCTCGACCCTGAGTTCTAAATTACCTCGTGTTCATCTGATCCAATGGCAGCCCAGCTCTCTCCTGATTGATCTCCGGAAAGTCAGAAATGTATTCTTCTACACCTGCATTACTAGCTGTTTGGGGTTTTAGGCTGGGTGTCTGTACAGCACTTCGAGATATTAGCTGATGTACGAAGGGCTATATAAAATAAAATTGATTGATTGATATTCTGATTGGCTGTTACTTCAGAAGGCAGAAAAACTCCACAATAACATTGTTGTTTTGTCAGAAAAAGGACATGATACAACAGGCTACAATTATACTGTGGTGAGATAAGAACTACTATGACATCATGTACTCAGGGCAAACACATAGAACATTTATTGCTGTGCCGTTAGGCTTACCTTTGATGCCATAGTCATTGACTTAGAGGTTTGTCTCGTCATTTATGAGAACATCTTTGAAGCTAAAACAGCCCTTCAAGGTCACGTTATGGTTCCTGTCAACCCACACGCTCATGTTTTACACATTGAGGTTGAAGTCGCCCCTAACCATAGATCTAGAATTAGATTACTCAACCCTTTATTCTAATCTTAAACATTAAGGGGATGAACTAATATCTGACCCTGTATCAGTGGTTAGGGGCAACTTCTACCTATTCCCACCACCATTAACCAAGACGGTCCAGGTGTGGACTATAATAATAAAGTGGCATCTCCTGAAGTTATAGTAACAGACAACCCATAGCAATAATCACTCACTGATATCCCACATGTTACAAACATGTTAAAGACAATCACCAGTGATTCAATTAAATGTCAATGAAGTTCATTAAACAGGTCAAACCGAACTTTGCTCATCACCTCAATGAGAAAMCCCCCCCAAAAAACCCCACTAGGGATACAAAAGTGTATTCTAGGTCAGGCTAAGATGGCCACTTCATCTCAGATGTACTGAGTGGCATACCAAAAGGTTGGGAAAAGATGCAATGTTTATTCATCGTTACAGTGACAGCTTGATATCAAAACTAGGGTTTGCTACTACAGATGTGTGTTAGAGAGAGAGAGAGAGGGGGTGAGTGAATTACGTATCTTTTAAACAAGGAGAAGCATCCTATTGCAATCCCATAACCATGCTAAGGAACATTGATGTGTCAATAATTAGATGTGTCATCATGTATTGGTATGACACTCAAATTAAAGCTTTCAAAAAGATCAGCAATGTTTTTTCGTCTTGGTGTTAGCATAGGAGGCTAAGCTAAGCGACAACGTTCCCTGTTCGTCCCGGGAATGTCTGTGATTAGGAAATGTTCTCCTGTGCTGCGAAATTATGGCCCTTCCCTCCTTTGGTCTTCATTTGGGATTCCAAAATTCCAGGAGGAACCAAAATTCCCAAAGTTACGTGTGCCCAAGGGAACTTTTTCTTCAGCGCACAGAGCTTATTTAMATTTTTTTGCTTGGTTGTTCTCTCCACACACTTTTAATAATAAAAAGTATATATTTTTAACCCCACATTATAAAACTGAAAGCCATTTGCAGACAAGTGGTTTTCGACAATAAGTTATACGAGAAATCGTACGGGTAAGGTATAGGTCAAGGACAAAGTCATGACAACACTGTCACGCTCCTATTCTGTATTCTAAAAAAATATTGGAATAGAAACCACTTTATAATTATCATCCCAACATTGACATCTTGATACACTTCGGTATATATATTAAAACT
>NW_019946950.1:57841-69132 GCF_002910315.2 Salvelinus sp. IW2-2015 | reverse complement strand
TACAGTTATTACTATTACGCACTTAACAGTTACACTACTCTCTCGTACGGACTACAGTTAGACTAGTTAAACTACAGTTAACTACATTATACTAGTTATACTAACCTTACACTAGTTACACTACAGTTACATACAGTTACACTACAGTTATACTACAGTTATACTACAGTTATACTAGTTATCTACATTTATACTGGTTACACTAACAGTGTTATACTAGTTTATGCTTACATTATACTGGTTACACTAAGTTATACCTACAGGTATACTAGTTACGACTAGGTGAACCCAGATCCCAGTAATGAATTAGAGGACGGAAATGAAGACACTCGTTGTTAAAAACAGCATGGTTGATTGTGAAAGGTATGAGAGGTTCAGTTATGTTTTGTATACATCATTAGAGCTGACTCAATGAGAGGTGTATGGATGTGCTGTGTGTGGTAGGTGGGTGTGTGGGGTGTTGTGTAGGTGGGGTGGACTGTGGTGTGTGTGTGTGTTGTGTCGTGGGTGTGTGTGTGTGTGTGTGTAGGTGTGTTGTGGTGGTGTGTGTGTGTGGTGTGTTTGTGTGTTGTGTGTGGTGTGTGGTGTGTGGTGTTTGGTGTGTTGTGTGTGTGTGTGTGTGTGTGTATTGGGTCCCTGACGCAAGGTTGTGTGCAAAGTATGTATGACATTAGACAGCAGCATGATGGTCGGTTCTGTTACTCAAATTTTAATATGCAAAGATGGCGAGAAGAAGGAGAGAAGAGGAGAAAGGGCCTCCCGGAGTGGTACAGTGGGGTCTTAAGGCTCTGCATCGCCAGTGCTAAGCTGTTCTGCTAGAGATCCTGGTTCCAGTCCAGGCTCGCATCGCAGTTTTAAGCTGTTGTCTGCTAGGGATTCCTGGTTCCCAGTCAGGCTCTGCATCACAGTGCTAAGCATGTTCTGCTATAGATCCTGGTTCCAGTCCAGGCCTCTGATCATTCGCAGTGGCTATTAGCTGTGTTCTGAGCACTTAGAAGTCCATGGTTCAGTGCCAGGCATCTGCATCGCAGATGGTGCTAAAGACAGAAGTTGTGGTAGCCTGTGCGTTGAGAGTGAAATAAAACGTGATCCTGGTTTCCCAGTCCAGGCTCTGCATCCACAGTGCTAAGCTGTTTGCTAGAGATCCTGGTTCCAGTCCAGGCTTGCATCACAGTGCTAAAGCGTTCTGCTAGAGATCCTGCCGTTCCAGTCAGGCTCTCATCGCAGTGCCTAAGCTGTTCTGCTAGAGATTCCTTGGTTCCAGTCCCAGGCTCTGCAATCGCAGGCCTAAGCTGTGTTTCTGCGCTAGAGATCCTTGGTTGCCAGTTCCAGCTCTCATCGCAGTGCCTAAGCTGTTCTGCGGGTAGAGATCCTGGTTCCAGTCCAGGCTCTGCCATTCACAGTGCCTAAGCTGTTCTGCTAGAGAATCCTGGGTTTCCAGTCCAGGCTCTGCATCGAGTGCTAAGCTGTCTGCTAGAGATCCCTTGGTTCCAGTCCAGGCTCTGCATCACAGTGGCTAAGTGTTCTGCTTAGGAGATCCCTTGGTTTCGCAGTCCAGGCTCCTGCATCGCAGTGTTAAGCTGTTTCTGTAAGATCCTCTCGGGTTCAGTCCAGGGCTCTTGACATCGCTCGGAGTGCTAAGCTGTTCATTGCTAGAGGTCCTTCGGTTCCAGTCCAGCTACTGCAACGCAGTGCTAAGCTGTTCTGCTAGAGGATCCTAGTTCCAGTCAGACTCCTCTCGCACTCAACCATGCTAAAGCTGTTCTGCGTAGATCCTGGTTCATTCAGGCTCTGCGGGATCGCAGTGCTTAACCTGTTCTGCTAGAGATCCTGGTTCCAGTCCCAGGCTCTGTGCATCGCCAGTGCTAAGCTGTTCTGCTTAGAGATCTGGTTCCAGTCAGGAGCTCTGGCATCGTCAGTAGCGGTAAGCTTTCTCGCTAGAGATCTGGTTTCCAGTTCCAAAGTGACATTCTGCATTCGCTTAGTGCTAAGCTGTCTGCTAGAGACCTGTCCAGTCCAGGCTCTGCATCGCAGCTAAGCTGTGCTGCTAGAGATCCTGGTTTCCAGTCCAGGCTCTGCATCACAGTGCCCTAAGCTTTCTGCTTAGAGATCCTTTGTTCCAGTCCAGGGCTCTTGCATCGCAGTGCTTAAGCTGTCTGGCTAGAGAGGTCCTGGGTTCCAGTCTCCAGGCTCTGCATCGCAGTGCTAAAGCTGTTCTGCTAGAAGTATCCTGGTTGCCAGTCCAGGCTCTGCATCGCAGTGCTAAGCGTGTTCTGCTAGAGGATCCTGGTTCCAGTCCAGGCTTCTGTCGTGGACAGACAGTTGGCTAAGCTGTTCTGCTAGAGATTTCGTGGTTCCAGTCCAGGCTCTTGTCGCTTGCTACAGACAGTGCTAAGCTGTTCTGCTAGAGATTCCTTGTTCGATCCTGTATTCGGAGAAACGCATGGCTCTCGACCTTCGCCCTCTCCCGAATCGGTATGGAAGTTGCACGATGAGACCAAGACTTGTACACTACCCATTTGGAAACCACGGATGAATTAGGAGGAAGAGAGGTCATATAATTTAAAAATCTATTTTTATTTATTTTTTAATGGGAGGGAGGAGAGATAGAGGAGTGGTTAGCCCCTGGCCAACGGGGCTCCATTGGGCCAGGTTACAGGGGTAGAGATGGGTTTGGTGTTAGGTAAAGGGTATTGTATATTGTTTCGGTTGATGAATGTAGTGGGGTTGGGGTACAGGGGGATAGAGGTAGAGATTGGGGTTTGGTGTTGAGGTAATGGTATTGTATTAATTGTTGGATGAATGTAGTTGGGTACAGGGATAGAGGAGAGATGGGTTTGGTCGTTGAGTAAGGTATTGATAGTATTGTTGGAGGGATGAATTGCTATGGGTATGGGCTACAGGGATAGGGTAGAGATGGTTTAACCGGTGTTGAGGTAAAGGTATTTGATATATTGTTGGATGAATGTATGGGTTGGGTGACAGGGATAGGGTTAGAGATGGGGTTTGGTGTTGAGGTAAAGGTACTCTGTATATTGTTAGGCCGATTGAAGTATAGGTTTCGTACAGGCAGCGGCTCGAGTATGGATCTGGGTTAGATTGCAGGTCACAGGAAAGAGAGATAGCCAATGGGGCGCCCATTCTGTTTACATTGAAAATGTACAGGGAGATGAGGTTGTTGGGGTATGAGTTTTGATTGAACCAATTGATCTGAAGACCTGGCCTCACACACACACACACAAAACACACACACACACACAACACACACAACCACACACACCCACAGAGAAACCAGTGCTTCTGGACATTGCCATCCTGTGTGTGCCTGCCACCAGCAATCCCTGGGGTTCCGTTACTGTGACAGCAGCTCAGAGCAAGGAGTGTTGTCTGTGTGTGTGTGTGGTGTGTGTGTGTGTGTGTTGGGGGGTCTTGTATTTACTCATCCTTTTTGGTACTGGAAAATCCCAAAAGTCCCCAAAGAATAGTAAAAAACAATAATTAAAGGGTGTAGGGGTTTAGGGTTAGGGGTTTAGGTTAGGGTTTAAATTTTGAATGGAATTTTAGGTCCACACAAGGAAGTAAAAACATGGTGCTGTGTGTTTTGTCTGTGGTATTGTGCATGCATTTTGTGTGTGTATAGGTGGACAAAAGGACCCACTATCAATATTGCGCTACACAAGCCAATCACCATGCAAACTACATCTAGCAGCGAAGCTTTGTAGAAAGAGAAAAGGGAGAGAGAGACAGCGAGAGAGAGTGGAAGACAGCGAGAACAGGAGAGGGAAGAGAGGGACAGAGATAGAGGAAGACAAGAGAGATGAGAGGAGAGAGAAGAGAGAGAGAGAGCTGGACAGAGAGAGCGAGATCAGAGAGAGCAGAGACAGAGAGAGAGAGCCGAGACAGAGAGAGAGAGCGAGGAACAAAGAGAGAGCGAGATCCAGAGGAGAGGAGCGAGGACAGAGAGAGCGACGACAGAGAAGAGCGAGACAGAAAGAGCGAGACAAGGAAGAGACGAGACCCCATTTAGCTTAGTTTATTGTTTTGGTCTTTCGTACCAGCACAAGTGCCTGTGATCCTTTCTCCAGTCATGTTGACACATGGATCTACTACTGTAGCTTTAATGTTAATTTGGTTGTTCTGATTAATATTGTTTGTTAGTACTAATTTATTAATCGTATATCCCATGTCCACTACTAGCTGTATTATTTTGCTGTTAGTCCCACCATTTTATTGTATATTATAAATATAATTAGTATATTTTGTGTATGTATACCGTGGGGAGAACAAAGTTTTGATACACTGACAATTTTGCAGGTTTTCCTAGCTTCTAACAAAGCATGTAGAGGGATCTGTAAGTTCTTATCATAGGTACACTTCAACTGTGAGAGAAGGTGGAATCCTAACAACAAAGAATCCAGGGAAAATCACATTGTATGATTTTCATAATTAATTTGCATTTATTTGCATGACATTAAGTCATTTTGATAACATCAGAAAAAGCAGAACTGAAATATTGGTACAGAAACTTAGTTTGCAATTACAGAGATCATACGTTTCTGTAGTTCTTGACCAGGTTTGCACATCACATGCAGCAGGGATTTTTTGGGCCCACTCCCTCATATTACAGACCTTTTCTCCAGATCACTTCAGGATTTCGGGGCGTGAGCTTGGTCGATGGCGGCAATACGGACGGTCGGCCTCCCTCCAAAGATTTTCTATTGGTTTCAGGTCTGAGACTGAGCCCTAGGCCACTCCAGGACCTTTGAGTTATGCACTTCTTACGGAGCACTCCTTAGTTCCTGGCTGTGTGTTTCGGTCGTTGTCATTTGCGGAAGAACCCAGCCACGACCCATCTTCAATTGCTCTTACTGAGGGAAGGAGGTGGTGGTCAAGATCTCGCGATACATGCCCATCCATTCCTTCCCCTCCCTAGGCCCCATAGAATACGGTGCAGGTCGATACCATGCCCCTATTGCAGAAAAGCATCCCCAAAGAATTGATGTTTTCCACCTCCATGCGTCACGGTTTGGATGGTGTTCTTGGGGTTTACTAGGTCTTCTATTTCCCTCCAAACACGGCAGAGTGGAGTGTACGTAGAAGGACCAAAATCAGCCTCCTATTTTTGTTCATCCAGACCACATGGACTTCTCCCATTCTCACTCTGGATCATCCAGATGTCATTGGCAAACTTCAGCCGGGCCTGGACATTGCGGGCCTGCCTTGAGCAGCGGCGGAACCTTGTGTGGCCCGCCGCTGATTTGGTAATCTTCCATATGATGGCCGTAGTTGTGTTACTAATGGTTTTCTTGAGACTGTGGTCCCAAGCTCTCTTCAGGTCCCATTGACCAGGTCCTGCCGTGTTAGTTCTGTGGCTTGATCGCCTCTACCCTTCCGTCAATTGTGTATCATTGAAATTTGCCCCACGAGGGTGAGAATCTTGCATGGAGCCCCAGACCGAGGCCGTTTGTTGGACCGTCATCTTGAACTTCTTCCATTTTCTAATATTGTGCCAACAGTTGTTGCCTTCTCACCAAGCTGCTTGGCTTATTGTCCTGTAGCCCATTCCCCAGCCGTGTTACAGGTCTACAAGTTATCCGCTGATGCTCCTAGCACAGCTCTCTGTCTTGGCCATTTGTGGAAGAGGTTGGAGGATCTGTCTTGATTGACGCTCGTGTGGACAGGTGTCTTTTATACAGGTAACGGAGTTCAAACAGGTGCAGTTAATACAGGTAATGTGAGTGTGGAGAACAGGGGGCTTCTTAAAGAAAAAGCTAACGGTCTTGAGAGCCGGAATCTCTTACTGGTTGGTAGGTGATCCAAATACTTATGTCATGCAAAAAAGAAATTATTACTTAAATAATCATACAATGTGATTTTTGCTGATTTTTGTTTTAGATCCGGTCTCTTCCAGTTGAAGTGATAAGCCTAATAGAATAAAAAATGACAGACCTCTGGACATTTGCTTTTTTTTCTTTTGTAAAAAGGGAGGAAAACCTCAAAATCGCAGTTTATTCAATACTTGTTCTCACCCACTGTTATATACATATATATTTATGTAAATTTTTCTGATAGTATACTTTTGGACAATGTAAGTAATAATATAAACTTGGCCATGAGTAATAGAAAAGTACAAACTTGAATTGAATTGAATTGAGAGCGGAGACAGGAGCAGCAAGCGAGAGCAAGAGAGAGGGTGGAACGAGAGAGAGCGGGAGACAGATTTAATAAGACCGCCGACAGAGGAGAGGCGAGACAGAGGAGGCGGGAGACAGACCGAGAGATGATACCCTTGAATTGAATTGTGATGACGAGAATGAGTGAGAAGCGATGAGATAAGAGAGCAGAGACAGCCCTTTTCGTGATTTGAAATTGAGGACCAAGAATGAGAGACGAGACCAAGAGGTAGAGGTGGTCGGGGGGGGGCATGGGACTTGGATGTGCCAGTGCTTGACATACATAATAGAAAAACATGGCATTTTTTAATGACTCACAAGGAGATTCTCACTAGCTGAGGTAGACAGTGCTGAAGCTAGCAGAGGAGCTGTTGTTGGTGATGTCTGCCATACTGTACACGGAGATACAGAGCATAACTAACAAGCGGTTGTATAGGGACTGCTACTACTGCTTGATGTGTTACACACTAGAAAATCATACTGATGTATTCTGGCACTTTTGACTCTCAAACGTATACGAAACAAGGTGAAGGATGTAGGAGGGAGACTATAGAAGGGAAGAGGTAGAGGACAGAGAAGAGAGAGAACTGGTGGAACTAGCATGAGGGAGGGGAATGGAATGAGAGCGGGAGGGAAAGGGGATGGGAAGAGGTATAAGAGGACAGTGAAGAGAGAGAGGGATGGGAAGAGGTAGAGGACAGAGAAGAGAGAGCCAGAGAGGGATGGGATGGTAAGGACGGAGGCGTAGTAGACAAGAGAGAGGGGAGGGGATTGAGAATTGAGGCATTAGAGAGTAGAGAGGGATGGACGAGGTAGGAGGACAGAGAGAAGACCGAGAGGGAGAGAGAGGAGAGGATGGGATGGAAGAGGTAGTGTGCGGACGAAGGAGGTAGGAGTGGAGAATGGAAAGAGAGAGAGAGAGAATGGGAAAGTAGGATAAGAGGATAGAGCCAAGAATGAGAGGGATGGGGAAGACCTGGATTAGAGGACAGAGGAGAGTAGAGGGATGAGAAGATGGTAGAGGACAGAGAGAGAGAGGGGTGGAGTGGGAAGCGACAGGAGAGAGAGGGAGGGGTGAGCGTAGAGACAAGAGGACGCAGAGGCTAAGAAGAGAGAGAGAGAGGGCTGGAAGAAGACAGAAGGACCAGAGGAGGGTGGCGATGAGACAGGAAGGGAGGGGTGGGAGAGGACAGAGAGAGAGAGGGATGGGAAGAGTAGAGGACAGAAGAGACGAGTAGGAGGCAGAGATGGAGACGGGGATAGACAGATGAGATGAGGAGAGAGAGGACGTAGACAGGATGAGGTGAGAAGATGGATGGACGAGCAGAGTAGAGGGAGGGATTGGGTAAGGCAGCGGAAGAGAGACAGAGAGGGATCGTGGAGAGGCTTGAGAGACCAGAGAGCCGAAGAGGAGAGTGGAGGATGAGAGCGAGCAGAGAGGGAGACGAGGGGGATGGCACGACAAGAACGTAGAGAGAGCAGGGTGGTAGAGGAGGATGAGGATGGAAAGAGGTAGAAGGACAGAGGAGAGAGAGGGATGGGGAAGAGGGGGGGGTAGGGGGGGGGGGGGGGGGGGTGTAGGTAGAGGACAGAGGAGACGGAGTGAGGGATCGGGAAGATGGTAGAGGACAGGGATGAGAGAGAGGGATGGAGATAGAGGTAGGGACAGAGGGGGGAGACGTAGAGCAGAGGGAAGAGAGAGGAAGAGTAGAGACGAAGGGAGTGGGGAGAGGTAGAGGACAGAGGAGGGGGTATGGAGGGTAACGGAAGAACATAACATTCCATTCAAGAAGTTAATTCATACATATTCCACATATGTTTTTTTTTTCTTTCCCCCATGTCGATACAATACCCCATAAAGACAAAGTGAAAACATGTTCTTAGACACATTTATTGAARGTGAAATAYAGAAATATCTCCTTTACATAARTATTCACGCCCCTGAGTCAATACTTTGTAGAAGCACCTTTGCCAGAGATTACAGCTGTGAGTCTTTCAGGGTAAGTCTCTAAGAGCTTTCCACACCTGGATTGTACAACATTTGCACACTATTCTTTTTTTTATTGTGAAAAACTCCTCAGTCCTTAACAATACCCATAACATGATGCAGCCACCACCATGCTTGAAAATATGRAGAGTGGTACTCAGTGATGTTGTATTGGATTTTCCCCAAAYATAACTTCTTGTCCTCAATACAAAGYGTTAATTGCTTTGCTACATTTTTTGCAGTATTACTTTAAAGCCTTGTGGCAAACAGGATGCATGTTTTGGAATATTTTTGTCTGTACAGGCTTCCTTCTTTTCACTCTAATTTMGGTTAGTATTGTGGAGTAACTACAATGTTGTTGATCCCTCCTMAGTTTTCTCCTATCACAGCCATTAAACTCTAACTGTTTTAAAGTCACCATTGGCCTCATGGTGAAATCTCTGTAGTGACTGGGTGTATTGATACACCATCCATCTACCAATAGGTGTCCTTCTTTGCGAGGCATTGGAAAGCCTCCCTGGTCTTTGTGGTTGAATCTGCTCAACTGAGGGACCTTACAGATCATTGTATGTGTGAGGTTCAGAGATGAGGTCGTCATTCAAAAAAATCATGTTAAACACTATTATTRCACATAGAGTCCATGCAACTTATTATGTGACTTGTTACGCACATGTTTACTCGTTAACTTTTTTAGTCTTGCCACAACAAAGGGTTTGAATACTTATTGACTCAAGACATTTCATCTTTTCATTTTTGATTAATTAGTAAAAATTTCAAAAAAACATGTCCATTTTGACATGATGGGGTATTGTATGCCTGTAGGCCTGTGACAAAAAAATATACATTTAATCCATTTTGAATTCAGACTATAACAACAGTCAAGGGGTGTGGAAAAAGTCAAGGGGTGTGAATAGTTTCTGAAGGCTCTGTAGTGTGTGTGTGTGTGTGTGTGTGTGTGTGTGTGTGTGTGTGTGTGTGTGTGAACAACCTGTCTCTTCTTCTCCATTCTCCGTGGCGAAAGACTCTTGGTGCTGGTGGGAGACCCTGAACAGATCGGCCTACCCTCCTCCTCTTCCTGAGAGAGASAGAAAGACGGAGAGAAAGAAAGAGAGAAGGGGGAGAGAGAGAGAAACAGGGAGAGAAAGAAAGAAAGAGAGAAGGGGGAGAGAGAGCGATAGAAAGACAGAGAGAAAGAAAGAAAGAAAGAGAGAGAGAGAGAGAGAGAGAGAGAGAGAGAGAGAGAGAGATAGATAAATTATTCAAGTGAGTGTGTCACATTGTATGTAAAAGATCCTATAACAGTCAGTAATACATGTGTATTTTGAGTGTGTTCAGGTCAAATCTGTTTCATTTTTAACCTAATGTGTACACAGAAACATACAGCCTGGAGAGAACCTGTTGGCCATCCAGCTCCCCTCTCCTCAGCCTCTCTCTGACACTCAGTTCAAACCAAAGCCATCAGGCTTATGGAGACATTCATCTTATAACATTAGCTTTGAAGGAATCAGCGGCTCATTGATGAAATATGGGTTAGGGCTGTGGCTGGATGACATGACAGGCTATAGCCAGAGGGACGCTGGGTAAACATGTACACTCCTGAACAAAACTCATCTCTGAGTGAGCACAAACTCCATAACCAACCGTGTGTGTGTGTGTGTGTGTGTGTGTGTGTGTGTGTGTGTGTGTGTGTGTGTGTGTGTGTGTGTTGTATGTGCGCCAGCCGCCGTAAATGACTGTTGTGTGTTACGTTGCAGAGAGCGCGAAGCCGCTTGATCCAACACTGCGGGACTAAGCAAGTCCAGCGCTGTGAAGACGGCCTATAGAAGGCTGGATTCTATCCATACAGTCCCTGCAGACCTCGTCTGATATGTTCAATACTGGAGCTAAGCTGCTTCTTGATTTAGTTTGGAACCGCCCTGGGAATAGTCCCAAAAGTTGCAAATTCCAAGCATCAAGCACACCTTAAAATACTTTAATATTTTTATTATTTTTATTTTATTTAAAACTAGGTACGTCCAAGTAAAGAACAAATTATTATTTAAACAATGACGGCTTCTTCTGCCCCGGCTAAACCCTTTCCTAACGCCAGACACGCCAGTGCCAATTGTGTGCCGCCCCATAGGACTCCCCATCACGGCCGTTTGTGATACAAGCCCGGGATTGAAGCCAGGATCTATAGTTGACTGCCTTAGACAACGTGCCGCCACTCGGGACCCATAATCTTTGGACAACATGTATTGGCCCATTTCGGGTCCTAACCCTAAAGTGTTATTAGTCATACAGGTTCTCACTTTGATATATCTGAAGGGTAGAAGAAATACTGGATGCTGTTTAGCTGGTTATTTGTGTTGATTTGTGCTGGAGCCCTTTCCTTAGTGCAGTGTTGTATAGTTGACTTTCATGACCCCAGCCTAGAATTGCTTTGATGTCCAGGTTGGGTTTAGCTTTCATGCATGGGTGAGGCGTTTCATGATGGGTGGATAGCTTTCATGGATGGGGTAGGCTTTCATGATGGGTTAGGGCCTTGGCATGATGGAGGCTTTCATGATGGGGTAGCTTCTTGTCCAGCTGGGTAGCCTTTCCATATGTCCAGCTGGTAGCGCTTTCAGGAATGGGTATAGCTTTCATGTTCCGACGTTGGGGAAGACTTTCGTGTCCAGCTGGAGAAACTTTTGGTGTCCAGCTGAGAAGACTTTTGTGTTCAGCTGAGAAGACTTTCAGTGTCCAGTCGAAGAAAGACTTTCGTGTCCAGCTTCGAGTCTTTTGTCTTTTTTGCTCCACGGGGAATGTTACGCCCAGACCAGGTCAAGTTCCGAATATTAATGGGACCCTTCAGAAGGTTTATGCTAAGCCTGTTTTTTTCTCCTGACAGGCCAAGAGTCATGCCAACAAAGAAATAAAGCGGCATATCGCAGGCCTCAAACAAAAGGTGAGCTATGTGAATTCACACTCTCCAGGGACGCTTTACATACACACATTTTATTAAAATTCACAAATTCAAACTTTTATTCGCTGTCACAAAGTGTAGGCTTTACCGGGAAATGCTTACTTAGCAAGCCCTAACCAACCAGTGCAGTTCCAAGTATGCGTGCTATTCCACAAATGTGACAAATGCACGCTCACACACGCTG
>NW_019946950.1:55978-57384 GCF_002910315.2 Salvelinus sp. IW2-2015 | reverse complement strand
CACATATACAGTACCAATCAAATGTTTACTATTTTCTACATTGTAGAATAATAGTGAAGACATCAAAACTATAAAATAACACATATGGAATCATGTAGTAATCAAAAAAGTATTTAAAAAATGAACATATATTTGAGTGGCGCCGGAGGAGATGGATGCCGTTTTACGGTCTCTTAACCAATTGTGCTATTATGTGTTATTTTTTGCGATATTTGTAAATTATTTTGTACATAATGTTTCTGCAACCGTATCTTACGGCAGAAAATAGCTTCTGGATATCAGGACAGCGATCCCTCACCTCGGATTAGACAAAGACTTTTTCAACAACAACAAGCAGGACTCACACGATATTCTCCAAACACCCGGCAGGGCTGACATCTCAATTGTTCGCATAAGGAAGCGACGCAGAGGAAGTAGAGCCGGATGCCTCGTCAGGACCCGCAGAAGGCGAGTAGGAAAGCTGCCGTTACCGTCAATATTACTCRCCAACGTGCAATCATTGGACAATAAACTAGACCAGGTACGATCACGAATATCCTACTAACGGGACATCAAAAACTGTAATATCCTATGTTTCACGGAATCGTGGCTGAATGACGACATGGATAGAACAGCACACTCCGGTAAGACGAGGGGGGCGGTCTGTGCATATTTGTAAACAACAGCTGGTGCACGAAATCTAAGGAAGTCTCTAGATTTTGCTCACCTGAAGTAGAGTATATTGTGATAAATTGCAGGCCACACTACTTGCCTAGAGAGTTTTCAGCTATACTTTTCGTGGCAGTTTATTTACCACCACAGACAGATGCTGGCACTAAGACCGCACTCAGTCAGCTGTATAAGGAAATAAGTAAACAGGAAACCACTCACCCAGAGGAGGCGCTCCTAGTGGCCAGAGATTTTAATGCAGGGAAACTTAAATCAGTTTCTCCCAAATCTCTATCAACATGTCAAATGTGCAACCAGAGGGAAAAAAATTCTAGATCACCTGTACTCCACACACAGAGACGCGTACAAAGCTCTCCCTCGCCCTCCATTTGGTAAATCCGACCACAACTCTATCCTCCTGATTCCTGCTTACAAGCAAAAATTAAAGCAGGAAGCACCAGTGACTCGGTCTTTAAAAAAATGGTCAGATGAAGCAGATACTAAACTACAGAACTGTTTCGCTATCACAGATGGAACATGTTCCGGGATTCTTCTGATGACATTGAGGAGTACACCACATCAGTCACTGGCTTTATCAATAACTGCATTGAGGACATCGTCCCCACAGTGACTGTACGTACATACCCCAACCAGAAGCCATGAATTACAGGCAACATTCGTACTGAGCTAAAGGGTAGAGCTGCCGCTTTCAAGGTGCGGGACTCTAACCCGGAAGCTTACAAGAAATCCTGCTATGC
>NW_019946950.1:51697-54772 GCF_002910315.2 Salvelinus sp. IW2-2015 | reverse complement strand
CCTATTCCCACTCAGGAAACGAAAAAAGATTTGGCATGGGTCCTCAGATCCTCAAAAGGTTCTACAGCTGCAACATCGAGAGCATCCTGACTGGTTGCATCACTGCCTGGTATGGCAACTGCTCAGGTTCCGACCGCAAGGCCCTACAGAGGGTAGTGCCAGTACGGCCCAGTACATCACTGGGGCTAAGTTGCACGGTGTCAGAGGAAGGCCCTAAACAATAATCAAAGAACCAGCCACCCCAGTCATAGACTGTTCTCTCTACCACCGCACGGCAAGCGTTACCGGAGTGCCAAGTCTAGTACCAAAAGGCTTCTCAGCAGTTTTTACCCCCAATCCATAAGACTCCTGAACAGGGCATCAAATGGATACCCGGACTTTAACGCTGCTGGTACTTTCTGTTTATCATATGTGCATAGTCACCTTAACTATACATTCTTGCACATACAACCTCAATTAGCCCGACTAACCAGCGCCTGTATATAGCCCCGCTACTGTATATAGCCTCACTACTGTATATAGCCTCTCTACTGTATATAGCCTCGCCACTGTATATAGCCTCTCTACTGTATATAGCCTCACTACTGTATATAGCCTCTCTACTGTATATAGCCTCACTACTGTCATAGCCTCTCTACTGTATATAGCCTCTCTACTGTATATATCCTCACTACTGTGTCTAGCCTCTCTACTGTATATAGCCTCACTACTGTATACAACCTCTCTACTGTATATAGCCTCACTACTGTATATAGCCTCTCTACTGTATATAGCCTCACTACTGTCATAGCCTCCCTACTGTATTTAACCTTTCTACTGTCTATAGCCTCACTACTGTATATAACCTATCTACTGTTATAGGCTCGCTACTGTTATAGCCTCGCTACAGTATATAACCTCCCTACTGTATATAGCCTCGCTACTGTTATAACCTCTCTACTGTATATAGCCTCTCTACTGTATATAGCCCCTCTACTGTATAGCCCCTCTACTGTATATAGCCTCTCTACTGTATTTAGCCTCTCTACTGTATATAATTTCTCTACTATATATAGCCTCTCTACTGTTATTATTCACTGTCTTTTTACTGTTGTTTTTTCGACTTACTACTCTATTGTTCACATAATATCTGTTTTTTACTTAAAAATTGCACTGTTGGTTAGGGCCTGTAAGTAAGCATTTCAATGTCAGGTCTACACCTGTTGTATTCGGTGCGCGTGACAAATAAACTTTGATTTGATTTGTTACAGATCTCCTGGTCAAGCCTGTTATCTCCCTGACTGACTCAATGGGAGGGGTCTCCAGGGGCCACCAGGGGCCCGAGGTGTTCAGGGGCTACAGCTTCACTATCACCTGCTCCACTCAGCCACAGTACCCAGGAGGCTCCTTCCTCCTCACGTTCACCGGCTCCAACAGAACCCAGACCCAGCCAGCTGTCAATCACTCTGCTGTCAATCACTCTGCTGCCTTCCTCTTCCCTGCTGCAGATGACTCCCACCAAGGGAACTACAGCTGTGTTTATGACAATTATGTTTTCTCTCATAACTTCTCCTCTGAGAGTGAGCTCCTCTCCCTCACCATCACAGGTAACTGAACATGAACCAGACTTATAACTTTGTCATTGACATATTTCCCACAGGTCTATGTGATGATGATCAGTCCCCTCATCAAAGGTGTTTCTGTTTGCAGCCTCTCCTCTACCAGCCTCTCACGATGACTGTATAGCTTCGAAGTCTGTTTTGCGAAATATATCACTCAGTCAAGTAGGAATCAAATACAACTGAAATATCCCAGAATGCTTTTGTATTTGAGTGTTATCTCAGTGAACGTCTCTACTCACTACCACTGTCACATGTCATGTTATTGTCATATCGAATTGAGGAGTAGTTGACGGAGCTAGTTTTCTTTTTCTTCCTCTTGTTCCAGATGTCTGCTTAAGCTGATATCAACATATGTTGTCTCAGTGACTGTAGGCCCCACTACTCATGTTGCCTGTGAGGGAGGGTGGCTAGCATGTTACATGCTGATGTTATTTCATAATCTATAGGAAACTAGTTGAAGAGGTTTTTCTCCTTCACTTTTATTGTTATAAAATAATAATGGCGCCTGAAGAAATGGCAGCAGTTTTACGGTGACTAATCCCCAGTTGTACAATTATGTGGGTCTTGTGTATTTGTAACTTATTTTGAACATAATGTTTCTGCCACGTCTCTTAGGCAAAACAAGAGCTTCTGGATATCAGGGACAGCGATCACTCATTGGATTAGAACTAGATTTTTTCTTCAACAAGCATGAATAGGCACAGGATATACTGTTCGAACACCCGACAAGGCCGACATCCCCATTATGACAATAGAAAGAGACGCAGGTACAGAGGAACCCAGAGTGTGCCTCGTAAGGATCCGCAGAAAGGCGAAGTGGGAAAGCTGCCGTTACGTTAATATTTGTCTCGCGCAACATACACATGGACAATAAAATTTAGACGACGTACCGAAACACGAATATCCAACTGCCATAAATACTGTAAATCTTATGTTCACGGAATCGTGGGCTGAATGATGACCTGGATACTCAGCAAGCAGGATATACGCTCACCAGCTTAGATAGAACAGGCACAGTAAGACGAGGGGGGGCGGTCTGTGCTATTTGTTAACAACAGCTGGGCATCGAAATCTAAGGAAGTCTCAATTTTGCTCGGGGCCTGAAGTAGAGTATCTTATGATAAACTGGTAGACTCACAATTATTTGCCTAGCCGAGCTTTTTCATCTATACTCTTCGTGCTGTTTATTTTACCCATACAGACGGATGCTGGGTACTAAGAACGCGCACTCAGTCAGCTGTATAAGGAAAAGAGCAATACAGGAACCACTCACAGAGGGCAGCACTCCTAGTGGCCGGAGAACTTTAATGCAGGGAAACTTAAATCAGTTTTACACCTAATTCTATCCCACTGTTAAATGCGCAACAAGAGTGAAAAAAATCTAGATCACCTCTACTCCACACACATAGACACATACAAAGCTCTCCCTGCCTCCATTTGGTAACTGACCACAAATACTATCCTCCTGATTCTG